>NC_058021.1:12728495-12843495 GCF_019176455.1 Solea senegalensis
GAGGACTTTTCTGGAATGTCCTAATGAGACTTCACCGCTGTGTTTACAGTTTCAGACGAATGGCAACCCTGCAATCTGCATTGCCAGTGTATCATTATCTGGCCTCTTCAGGGGACACACAGAGGCGCAGTGAGAGTTAGACTTTGTTTTTTTTGTTTTTTAACTCCCTGACCAGTAGTTTAGATATTTGTCTTTAGACCGTTTAACTCTAAACAGCAAGTGTATGTGACATAGAGACTACGACATCACAGACGGTGGCTTCATGGGTTTTAATAAAGTGCCGTAAAACACTTCAAATTATGGTAATGTCCAGACTAATTGCTAGATGCTGGGGGAGCCGCTGTCTTGTCAGATTAAGATCATTGTGTTGCATTTTCTCAAGGGTGTTGGGTTGAAGCTGCGGGAGACAGTCCGAAGCAGTGACCATAGTTTTTAACTGGAGCCTGCTACGAGGTTACAAAAGTGTCATGAGTGTGGCGTGTGTATGTGCGTGTGTGCATGTGTCTGTTCGTGCCCAGCTAACAGCATGTCCTGATCTACTTCACTGAGATCAAAAACACAAATATATGATTTCAGACTTGAGTGACCTCCTCATACGTCTCTTATGTAACACAGGAATGTTACATTGGACTGTCTCACTGAATCAACACACACACACACAGTGTAATAGAGGTCATAGTCAGAGGTGGAGTCGCATTACTGTTATTGAGTAGGTTTTTTGTGTACTTTTTTTTAAAATGTGTAATTTTACTTTTACTTAAGTAGGTTACATTTTAAATCACATCTGTTACTGAGTAAAAAAAATGTGAATTACAGCCAGTATTGAATGATGAGGACAGGTGCTTTTTAGACTAGTACTTGTAATATGCTAATATTTGATCAAAATAGTGGTACTTTTGCTTGAGTAGAATGTTTCAGTATTTACATACAGAACTTCTGGCTCCAATCCATCAAATTTAATGACAAGTAAACATTAGCAGTAATAATAGCAAAAAACCTTTGATCATATGTTTTGTCAATCTAACGTAAAGTTATGTACAGTATGTATGTATGTATGTATGATGGCAGTCTGGAAAGAAACCTGTACAGCTGATAGAAAAATGTAGGGGTAGTGCAGAGTTTCCCATCTGACTGTAAAGACAAGTGATGATTACATGCTAAAGTAAAGTACAAGTCCCTCATAATTGTACTTAAGCACAGTAGTTGAGTAAATAGTGTGTGCTTTGCATTACTGCTGACTACCTGTATTATAATAACATATATGGACACAAGTATTACGGAGTTGGTCCCACTTCTGCTGCTATGACAGCGTCCACTATTCTTGGAGGGCTTTCTATAAGGTTTTAGTTTTAGGTTTTAGAGTGTTTCTATGGCCAATTCATTCTGTCCTCAGGGACCCCTGCCCTGCATGTAGCAGGTGTGTTGGAGCAGGGCAACATCTAAAACATGCAGGGCAGGGGTCCCCGAGGACCAGAATTTGGAAACACTCACTGAATGTAAAGCATTTATGAGGTCAGGCACTGAAGTTGGACAAGAAGCTCTGGCTCGCATTCTCTGTTGCAGTTCATTCCAAAGGTGTTCTATGGGGTTGAGGTCAGGGCTCTGTTCGGGCCAGTCAAGTTCTTGCACACCAAACTTATCAAACCATGTCTTCATAGTCCTCGTTTTGTACACTGGGGCACAGCATTGTAGAGCATAGCATTGTCCAAAATGCCTTGGTATATGCTGAAGCATTAAGAGAAATAAGGGGTGTATCCTAAAGCCTGAAAACCCGCCTATACCATTATCTTCCCTCCACCAAACTTCACAGTTGGCACAATGCAGTCAGGTAGATCATGTTCCACAGCACAGTAGTTGAGTAAATAGTGTGTGCTTTGCATTACTGCTGACTACCTGTATTATAATAACATATATGGACACAAGTATTACGGAGTTGGTCCCACTTCTGCTGCTATGACAGCGTCCACTATTCTTGGAGGGCTTTCTATAAGGTTTTAGTTTTAGGTTTTAGAGTGTTTCTATGGCCAATTCATTCTGTCCTCAGGGACCCCTGCCCTGCATGTAGCAGGTGTGTTGGAGCAGGGCAACATCTAAAACATGCAGGGCAGGGGTCCCCGAGGACCAGAATTTGGAAACACTCACTGAATGTAAAGCATTTATGAGGTCAGGCACTGAAGTTGGACAAGAAGCTCTGGCTCGCATTCTCTGTTGCAGTTCATTCCAAAGGTGTTCTATGGGGTTGAGGTCAGGGCTCTGTTCGGGCCAGTCAAGTTCTTGCACACCAAACTTATCAAACCATGTCTTCATAGTCCTCGTTTTGTACACTGGGGCACAGCATTGTAGAGCATAGCATTGTCCAAAATGCCTTGGTATATGCTGAAGCATTAAGAGAAATAAGGGGTGTATCCTAAAGCCTGAAAACCCGCCTATACCATTATCTTCCCTCCACCAAACTTCACAGTTGGCACAATGCAGTCAGGTAGATCATGTTCCACCGACATCCGTCAAAACCCAGACTCGACCATCTGACTGCCACACAGAGAAGCGTGACCCGTCACTCCGCAGAACACATTTCCACTGCTCCACAGTCCAGTATCAGTGTGCTTTACACCACTCCATTCGACCCTTGGCACAGGACTTGGTGATGTGAGGCTTGCATGCAGCTGCTCGACCATGAAGCTCCTGCTGCACAGATTTTGTGCTTACATCAATGACACAGGAAGCTCGGAAGTCTTGCTATGGAATCAGCAGAGTGTTGGCTTGGACTTTCATGCACCATGCGCCTTAGCAGTCATTGACCCCAATCTGTGACTTTACATGGTCTGCCGCTACGTGGCTGAGTTGCTGTTGCTCCTAAACACTTCCACTTTTTAATAATATCACGTACAGTTGACCATGGTATAGCTAGAAGGGATGTAATTTCATAAACCATCTAAATTGCAATGCTCAAAGTCACTGATCTCTTGAGACTGACCTATTTTATATCACAAATGCTTGGAAATGGTGACTGCAGGGCTAGGTGCTTGATTGTATATACTCATATCTTCCTGTTTCAATTACAGATTGGCTGATGAACAATAATTCTGCATACTTTAAATCATGAATTCGTCAAAAGACCTTTAGTGTCAGTCCTTTAAAAAATCAGACTTTTTGTTGATTTTTGTTGAAATTAAAACAGAAGTTCATCTGCTCATGAGTACATTCAACTTGACTATGCATATTGTTTCAACCCACAAGGTTAAATTATATATTAACTTATGATAATGTCTTGTTCAATCAACTTGTTCTATGTTTCTCAGTCCTCTGTGGATTATTTGCAGCACAGTATATCGATTAAGTAGAGCCCCAGTGAAGGAGTAGGGATGTCATCTTCACCACTTCCATTTCCCTTTTCTTTATTTTCCTTAGTTGTTTTGGCTTCACAACTTACTGACACAAGTTAAATGAATGTTGATCACTTTTGTCACAATAATGGAGTTTAACTTATGAAAACTTAATCACTTGCGTTTTTATGTCCAAAGATCATCACAATAAGAAATGATTTTATATAGGATCACATATAATGGTGTGGAAACTATAAAACTGTCTTTCAGCACCATGTGCTCAGCAGTTAAAACTTTCTGTGCTGGTTCCTCACACCAGGACAATGCAGGGCCTCTGGCAATTTCCTGCCTACAAACAAAAGTCTGAAGAGAGAGAGTCAGGTCTCTTGACTGGAAGTCACCTCTCTCCCAAACTCTTAGACCATCAGTGGCACAGCTGGAAAACAGAGTTGAAAACTGCCCACAGTCATGAAATGCTAAAAAAAATAGAAATGTAGGGAGAGGATGCCCAAAGCGTGGGAATCTCACCTATCATTTTTTTTCCAAGAATTCCAGAAATATGACCAATGGCGTAGTAACAGGATGCATGTAGGGGTTTGAGGAATGTGGCCTTGTGATTGCTCAACTCACACACATACACACACACACACACACACACACACAAAGCTGCATGCGTACATATTGTGTTATATAGTTACTTGTGATTTTTGTTCAATTCTTGCTCATGGAATGAGTACATTACATTTCTACAACATTAGACAACAACACAAAGGTGAGTCCACGCAGGTAAAATCCAAATAATCACAAAACAAATCAAAGCAAATGGAAAACAAAGGGGAAAAGGGTGAGTATTCATACAAACACGAGGAAGGAAACGAATTAGGGTAGGGCAGGTAACGAGGGAGTGATGAAGTGACACGAGGTGAGCGTCCAGACAAAATGTATCAACATAAAACAGGATATTCACAAAAACCAACAAGAACAAAAAGCACAACACCAGTTCCTCCTAATACTAAGTTTTTCTTTCTTTCTGTGTGTCTTTTGATCATCTTAACAAATTCTCATTCAGACTTGTTGGGTGTGTTTCTGATGATGATGATGACGATGATGCTGCTGAGGAAGCAGTGGAGACTCTTAAGTTTTTTTTTAAGAAGCACATTTTTTAAGAATTTGTTTCAAACTTCACTTGACAAGAGAACGGAAAGACAGAAAAACAGGTAGAACGCGATTTCTCCAACTGTTAGTGACACTAGTGACTATTAATGCCTCTATATGAACTACTGTGCTCATGGTTGTAGCGTGTGTAGTCACTTAGAGATGACTCGCTTTGTGTCCAAGGGCTTGTGAGAATAACACTGTGAAATGGCAACCGGCTGGCAGTCAGGAAATATACTGACCGTTGGGAATAATCATTTTTTCCCCCACATTTCCAACAGACATGTTGTATTATTATGCAGACAAACACTGTGTGTTAAAGTTAAAGCTGACCTATTTTGAAAGGAAAGTGGTGATGTTTTATGTCAATAAAATGAGCAATTTTTTAGAAAATGTCATCCAAATACGTCTACTTTTACGCCGCTTACAAAACAGACAAATGCAGTGCAGAAAAACATTCTTCTAGGCTGAGGTAATAAAGGCCTAACACAATATGTTAGTTGAGTGGAAGATCATAGGTTAGCAGTGATGCCTCACAGCAGAAGGTTCTCTGTTCAAGTCCCAAATGAACCAAGACTCTTCTGTGTGAACAACGATGTTCTCGCCATACAGTACAGTATGTGAGTGGGCTTTTCCAGCTTCCTTCAATGTCCAAAGCAATGCAGGTTGGAGTTTGGTTAATTTAGGATAAACTGCCTAGTAGCTGTAAAAGTGGATTGTAAATGTTGCTTGTCTCTGGTGACCTGACTGTCTCCACCTTTTCCTGCAGCCGTCAAATGATCAGGGTTATAGTAACAGAGGGATGGATGTAGCTGCTTTTGATGAGGAAGTGCTAGTTTATACAATTTTTTTTAAATAATAAAGTAACTGTCCATACAACTGCAGTGCAGTACTTAAGTAAATACATTTAATACATTTACTGTTTAAAGTCAACTCTGTTTCCTTCATGCCTGTCATATTCTGGGTAATTCCCACTTACAGACTCTCCAAACAAACACTGTTTTATCAAAGGAAATACTTCCTCTTATCATTGCTTGTTTGAGTCCCTGCCTCACATTCAAGGTTGGGTGCCATCTAGTGGCCAGAAACTGTTTTCCTTTTCTTTTCTTTTTTTAAACAGGGAGCCCTTGGAAACAGTTTTTCCATGTGGTCTGTCATGTGGTATGCAACTAGAAACGGAAGGAATCCAAGAGTAAAGCAGGAGTAATGTTGGTGTAAGCACATTTTTGTGCAAGATCTCATCTGGAGAATAGGAAAAAGAAAAAAAATCATTATTGCTGCTATTGATTGGAATCAGAGCATTACTGCTTTTGTGAACTTTATGTCAGACTTACTGATCTCACTGTGTGAGATGGGATCTACAAAGACAACTGTTTTATAAACCATTAAGAAAGTGGACTGATAAATAAACAGATGCATATACACACACACACACCATGGAACAAGTATGTTTCTCATCCACTGTTTTGGGCCTGAAGGAGTTGGGAGCCATGGCAACCAAATACCGAAGGGAGAAAAATCTGCTTGGCCAAGCTCCATCCTTCTGGCAGTTGTGCTCAAACTCTTGAATCCCATGACAAAAACAACATTCCTCATCTAAGTGATAGTCTTCAAGGAATTATTGTTTAACAGAGGCATTTCTCAGTGCACATACTTCATTGTATTGAAACCATCTGGTGCAACGTGTAGATGTGAATTCTTCAGTAGACCCACACATGTGAGACAAACCATCTCTGTAGTGCATTTCTCCATAACTACACATACTGTATGTACACACATGTTTATTTGCTGTGATGAGACACTGTTCCTGTGCAGTCTGTGGTTTAATTTGAGATTGTCTTCTATCCTCTACAACACTGCTGTTCCCCTGTGGTATAAAACCATGTGAATCACGTGCAGGTGAAAAAACAGGCTTACAGTGGTGGAATAATGGCACATTTAAAGTGTATTTACTGCAGTTTGTACAGAAACTCCCATTTACCTTGGTATCTTATGATTTAAAAGTATACTAGACACAGTAAGAAAGATGCTAGAACATTTTTGTTGGCTCTTGTGCAGGCTCATATTAAAAAAGGGTTTACTGTAGACGTTGAGAGCCCATGCATGTGTGCACTATGTCCTACTGTCACTGGTAACATCCTTGTGAGTCTGGAAGAGTTCGGGATATGTTGTTGAAAGCCCATTGTAAGATGCCGTCAATGGAGCTCTGCTGAGAAACAAAGGGCAGAGAGAAAAAACACAATAGAATCAATCCAGACCATCATACATATGTTAACATGTGTGTGATGTCAACACACTAAATTATATCATCATGGTTAGAGCAACAATCTTTACTACCCTTGACATGTATTTGTCTTAAAGGTCCAGAGTGTGACAATGTAGATGAAATGATTCCCATTTGGCAGAAATGGAATATGTATAAATATATACATATAAATAGTAGCTAGCAAGCTAATAAAACCTTGTAAATGTGAAACACTGGACATAAAATAAAATAAAATAAAATAAAATAAAATAAAATAAAATAAAATAAAGTAAAATTAAATTAAATTAAATTAAATTAAATTAAATTAAATTAAATTAAATTAAATTAAATTAAATTAAATAAGAAGAATACACCTCACTGCAGCAGAGAGAAACTTAAACCGCTGTGCCACACACTACACCCCACCATGACACATCACTAAGGCTAATTCCATATGTGTGTGATGAGAGATAGTGTGACCTTGTGTCTGATATGCACAGCCACAATGAGTGTATGAGTGTCTACATCTGTAACTGAGCTACACTCACATCTGCCAGGATGGAGTCCAGATCGTCCTTATGCAGGATGGGTTCAGGGACTGAAGAGCCGTGATCATGACTGAGTGTGTTCTGACCCACTGGGGCGACCTGCACACAAACACACCCACACATGAAGAGATAGGGTTTGAATATTAAACAGATAATTCAGGTTTTTTCCAAGTAGTGATTTTAAACAAAGCACAGAGGAGTTATTGATACATTACTGCTGCCACAGTAAGTTTATGAATTCTTTTTGTTTAGCGACACAAACTTCCCAAACAAGACAGCAGTAGACCGTAAGCTCCAGTGTCCCAAAGAGCTAAAAATGCTTATTATTTTCTCTATGGACTTTGGTGCTGGAGAGTAAACACTATAGCAGTAACAGGCTGGGATTTGGACAGCCAATCAGCTCTGACTATGCTTCAGTATCTCAACCACAATTTAAAAAAAAAAAACACTAGAAACATCACATTAAGGTTGATAGCTTCTTTGTACAGACTGTGCAAACCTGTGTGCCTCTGGATTCAGCCTCTTTTTCTGCAGAGCTGGCCCAGGGTCTGGAGCAGGACAAGCAGATGGATCTCCCTCTAACACACACACACACACACACACACAGTAAGTGACTTAGACTATCCTCTACAGCGTGTAGTGTTACTGTCAATCAATATGCAATTTCTAACACTCAAGAGGATTGCAGTGGAAGAGACACTTTCATAAGACAACTTAAACTGATTACACAGGCTCCTCATGTAATACTATACAAATACTAATGAACCAATAGGATCCAATAACCAATAATTCCAATTTCAACGGAAACACTTTTTTGGATAATGAGACATGAGATCTATCTATCTATCTATCTATCGATCTATCTTTGATGTCTTTAAACGATTTCTGAAATTGCTTCATTACAAGTCTACTATACTGTTTAAAAAAAAGAAGACAGTGGATGTCTTACTTGGAGAAGAGGCAGTGCACATGGAAACGCTCAAAACACTGGAGGCATCGGGTCAAGTCTCCTCCACCGAGGCGACAGACGCCACACACTTCTCTCACACTGAGTTGATTCACACCTGAGCTCTTCAAAACACGTTTAATGCATACAAGAATGGGTTATCGATGTTATGTTGCAGGTAGATGAACTAAAGGCTGATCGGTTGTTTACATGGTTTCTGGCAGTGAGACGATTCGTAGAATCTGCACAGATACTTGTGAGCGGAGAGGACGACAGCGAGGAGTAGAAGGCGGTGTCTATGATGGAGTTGGTTTGCTGAGGCTGGGCCACGAGTGACTGAAGATATTTTGATTTTGATTAGTGTTGAGTGTTCATCAGTTTTCCTTCAATTCTTGTAAAAGATTTTCAGACATGCAGGAAGAATACGCTCTTTGAGGCAAACATGGGATTCTGTGTATTTACACCACAAAAAGTGGAAATTCAAGAAGGTCGTTATCCCTTTACCGATGCACTCAATAAAGTAATGCTTGATTTAGCATTAGGAGCCTATGTAAACTTCCTTATCTAATTTTGAACCTCACTTGTAAAGGTAGCAGCGGTTCCTCTCTTTTCACTCTGTTCTCACAGCATACCTCACACTGCCACGTGCCACTGCAGATTAGAAGTTTAATATGAGAGTGAAAACAAACAGACATGAGCACAGACATACACTGATATTATGGGTGGAGACAGTTATTTCTCACCATGGTATGGACGTGAGTGGAGGGTCAAGGCAGGTCAGATGAAAAGCTCGAGGGCAACCATCACAACAGATCAGCTCTCCTCCATCCTTACATACAGTACACTCGTCATCATTATAATGGCCCTAAACACACATTCACACACACACACACACACACACACACACACGACATACAAACAGTACAAGGCAAATACAGACTGTGTGTCATGAAGAATAACAGAAGCTGTGAGCTGCACTGTGCCTGTGGTTGTCTCCACCTTGTGGTAAAAAGTGGACACGGACGCTGAGCTCGTCTCCTCTAATGGACCCTGGGAGTAAAAATCTCCACCGATGTTGATGCACTTCCTGGCACTCCCTGCTGATGTCTTCAGTACTGATATTCATTCAAAGTCAAAAGTTGACGCTGATTATGTCGGACAGTTTCATCAATATTTGTAAAAGGGATGCATTTTACTTACCATCTGAGCCAAACACCTGCTTGATGTGGATCGTCTCACTGGGTTTGTGGCTGATTGACAGCTCAGTGGAGGAGGAGGAGGAGGACAGGACGACTCCCCTCTGGACTGAGGAGGACACTGGCTGCACACCTGCGGTAGAAATTTTGTCAAATGTATATCAAAGACTTCTGTAAAATGTATTTATTTTTTATTACAATTTATTTAAAATTACTATTTCCAGATTGTAGCTGAGATGCTGGAGCTTCGCTCTTCACTCTGTACAATTTCACTTTACCACCTGGAGTGAAAAGAGAAAGACGTCACATTAATGTTTTAATGCACGATAATATCATTTGACTTCATTTCAACGAAACACAAAGGGCTTTTTTATGGGAAACGAAAGAAAGCAGCTCACTAACAGGCGGTGTCAATATACTCCTCTGTCTCACAAGGTTAACAACTGATTTAAGATAATATTGAATCTGTGTCCAGATTCCCTCAAACATCAAATATTTCTTCCTTGGGCCATAAACTTCATGCCCAGAAAATTCTATTCAAATGCATGGATCACTTTTTTGAGTTATGCTGCTCAGAAAAACAAACAGACAAATGAGGCTGAAAACATAACCTGGACCATCACTTGTCTTTGCATGATACTGCGAGAACTTATTGGAACTGTTCTTTCTCTCCTCATGGCTCCTCTTCTTCACGTGAGGAGTTTTGTCACATCCAGAAGATTTCTTCTCACTCTTGGAACCTGTAGTGTCTCGTTCTGTCAAAAATAAAAAAAGGCAGAAAAGATACAGTAGATTGAAAACTATTATTCTGGGAATGCAAATTATTTCAAAGTCTGTCATAAAAGCTGCTGTTTCACTGATGCTTTGGAAATCCATTTTAATGATGACCAACAATAAAAACATATAACTCACAATTAAAAGTTGAGTTTTAATTGACTTAACTGGCACATTTGTATACACAAATACAACTCAGTAATGAACAGTTCCTATTCATCTGTTCTTACGTAAATGTAAAAGTCTGGTTATTTACAATAAGTATGACAAAGACGTTAGAAGAATTGCACAAATAATTATTCCATTTCACAAACGTTACTCGAGTGTAGGTGAGTGACCAGTGTATGCAGCTTGGGGTAGCTGTCCAGGTTATAATCTTTGGTCATGTTGCGCCAGAAAGCCTGGACGGTGGACCTGCTCTGCTCGAGGACACAGGACAGGAGTGAGTACATGGCCTTGTGGATCCCCTCACTGCTCTGCTTCTCTAAAGTGTCCTGCAGAACCACACAGACAGCAGAAGTAAGTTACACAAGTAGCATCCGGTTTAAAACTTTGTGCATTTTTGCTCACCTTAAGCATTTGGTCAGTGATGATGTTTTTGTCTGCCAGACCATAGACAAGAGGGAAGGGGTCGTCCACAGCCATCGCAATGTCAGTTCGCAACTCCCTCAGTAGGGAGCGAAGGTTTTTGTCCCTGAAAGCCTCTACTCTGGACATGATCGGCTTCGTAAATGAGATGCAGAGTGGCGCGGACCTGAGCTCATACATACGGTGTGTTGGATAGAAGAGGTGTGTCTTATAGTCTGGGAAGAGCACATGATACACTTGTGGAGTAAAGTGATTTTTTTTTTGTGATCAAGAAGATATGAGAAATTAGATAATACAAATATTATCCTTTTAGCAGTAAGGAAATGAGTGATAATTAAAGTTTGTTGCATGTAATTGTACTTACATGTTGGAGATGTAAGGAACAATTAACTAATCTTTATCTTAACCTTGTTGAGATAAAGATTATGTGTGCTTCCAACAGGAAGTACACATGATGTTGTTAGTTCCCCTTTAAGACGTCCTGTAGGCAGTTAGGTGTGGAATTCTGGAAAAGTGTTTCATCTATATATATATATATATATATATATATATATATATATATATATATATGTGTGTGTGTGTATATACTGTACATATACATCATTGGTACATTGGTATTCACCATCAGTTGACATAGTGTTCTACTTCTGGTCTTATTCTTGATTCCCAACCGTGTACAAATGACACCAATACTGTGCTGCTTGTGCAATAGTTGACTGGCTGAGACTTTCAGACACCCCACACTGAAGATTTCACCCGCGGGGGAACATCCAAGAAGGCCAACCCCGCGACCTCTATTCTCTGTTGACTTCATCTGTCGACTGCAGCAGCACTTACTGCCTCTGCCTGCCTGCCGAAACCCTTAGAGATCATGTGACGTGCTGTCAGTCCAGGGGAATACCTGTCCTCTCTCATTAGCGCAGTGAGTGACAGTGGCAGTGACAGTGACAGTTCTCTTCTTAAAAGGTTATTTCCACCTCAACTTCCCCTGAACTATCAGGTTTGCAGACATTCAGTTCAGCATTAGTATCAGTCTGAATTTGCAACACAGTTTTCTCACTGAATGAATAAATGATCTTATAAACCTGTCTAGTAAGTCACTATCCAAGTACAGAAAGTATAAGCGACTAGTGAAGACCTGGCTTTAGCTCATGCTACATTAGTTGACCACAAAACTACAACTTAACACTTAATTATAATAATAGTAATAATAATAATGATAATGATAATAGTAACCTTTGTCTCTATTTATATTCTTCTTCAAATGCACATTTTTAGATCAGGCTATTGCTCTTTGTCTCTATCTATTGTATTTATTTACAGTAAAAACTGAGATAAAGAGGCATCTTTGATGAGAGGCGAACAATCTGCATCTGAGCTCAAGCAAGTCCAACCGCCTGTAGCTACACATCGAAACATTAACCTTGTATAAAACAAGCAAGGATGCATTGTACGACCATTTTTTGATAATTAATTACATAAATTTAAGTGGTTAAAGACACAAAACCCAGAATGTGTGAAATCTTACCAAAACCCTTCTTTATATTAAAAAATTAAAATACATGATATGATCACTATACTTCATGAAAAGGAAAAAAAAAATCAAGGTAACATTTATTAGAGCAGACCATTTTGCTACCCGGTGAATGTTGATGGTTAGGAGAGTGAAGCCCTTTAATTTGTAATTTATTAATCATTAAACATTATTACATTATTCATACTGGTGAACAAGGACCACTTCTACAGAGGGACGTTCACAACATACATATTACATTATTATATACAGTGCAGTGCATTACAGTGGATCGTTATATGTGTATTACCAGGATGAAGGGATGGGGAAGACAGGAGTAAAGGGAGGAGGAGAGGAGAAAGAGGAGAGGAGTGGTTTTGGGGGGAGGTGTGATAGTAAGTTGTCTTATTGTTACTTCTTCTTTTTTTTCTTTTTTAAACCACAGTACAGTTTGTTCTATAAAAGTTAAACCCATAGAGATAGAGTGCCACGTTTTCACAGCTACTGTTAAGTGAACCTACTAGAAGTCGACTCTTGTGGGAATATCAAATGAGTTACGTTTCGTCATGAGATGCTATAGAGAGATGCTATAAAACATTCTAAGATAATCAACCTCCGTCCAGAGAGCAGAGACCCTGGAGGGCAGGCCAAAAGTCAAAGATCAGATCAGCGTGCATGCGTGCTGCAGACATTCAGATGTGTTCGGCCTCCACCTTATCCTCCTTCTATCTTTAGGCATCATTTTTGGTGCTTTCCCATTTTATATATAAAAAATACAAAACTTAACAGCGAAAAGAACGTCATTGGTTGTCACGTTTTTTCTCCCCCTTGTCATTTTTCCAAAACGGTTATTTGTTCATTTGCATGTCAATGTTTTTTGTTTGTTTTGTTTTTTTAATTAATCTTCCCTTTTCTCCACCAGTCACTTACATATTGACAAAGTATACAATATTTTACAACTGAACAAGACTGAGAGATAACATTTGATTTGTCCGATCAGATACAAGGCCCAGACATCTTATATCCAACCAGAGAAGTCAACTGGAAGCTAACCAGTAGTAAGCAACACAACAAGCCTATGGTGTGAAGGGAGCTGTCCGATAGCAGCTCTGCATTAACATGAGCAACCGCCCTCGGGGACACTAGGCTCCGCCGGTTTGTCCAGCTTGATGTCGATCACTGGGAATTGTCAAGTTAGGGAAAAGACAAGTGGCTGAGAGAAGAAATGTCAAATATCTGCTATAAGATGGAGTCATGCTTTATAATACGATCTATAGCACTTCACTAAACACTCTTCTCACCAAGTATTCATTTCATTGATTTGTGGACTACACAATGACAGATGGATATTTAAGGATTAACACAATTATAAAATATAAAATGCACTTTTAATGCTATAAAACTACGAACTGCAGTCCCACAACATCCCCATCGGCCGAGTTTTCAACGTGGGGCTTTTTTTTATTTGGTGTGTCATACTTTTTCCACATAAGCCTTTCCTTCTACAACATTAGTAATAGTTTAGTAAAAAAAAGAAAAAAGGCTGTTCTCATGTAGGATTATACTAATACCTGTCAGATTAACTTTGGAAGCTGTAATGTAAAAATAAATGTAAGCAGGTTGACTATTCTAAAATAAAAAAAATAAAAAAACTACTATAAAGTAAAATAACTTAATATTATTTATTGATTTATTGCACATTTGCTTATCAATGTCTCTTTTCGATCACTCCCTCTCCATTTTCCATCACGTGTCCAAAGCACATGTCGTTTCACATATGGCCACAGAGTGGTGCTATACCTGTGCATCAACACTATTATCCTGGCTCTGTGCATTTCTTCTTTATTAAGCAGAAGACGATTTAATGGCCTGTGGCTCAGCAGACAGTAGTCTGGGCACTTGTGTTTGTAACGGTGCCAGCAACCACTCAGAGATTAAAAATAAGCTGCCTGTTGCTCTGCCGTTTGGCCGCATCCAGAGCGTCAGAGTCACAGCTGCTGGAAAAGGATACTGCCTTCAGGGTTTGCATCGTCCAAGCTTTCCATTCCAGGTAGGGCTGCTGCAACTCGACGAAACAGCTAGCGGAAGGCAAGCGGGGAGGAGAGGAGAGGAGAGGAGAGGAGAGGGGAGACACAATGGACAGTCAGCTTATTCAATTCCAAGTAAAGGAAGTTCTGCACATACAAACATTATCCAAAATGTACTTTATGTACAAAATGTATTTTAAGAAAGTATAAAATTATAATTGCAAAACATAACAACGAAAACAAAACCTTTACTGCTCATCAATCAACATAATACAATTGTTCGCATTAACATTATATCATTATGTATTGTAATGTAAATGTCTTCTGAATATTATAATTTTTTGTTATGTACGTCTGAAGAAAAAAACTAAAGAAATGCATATTATTTCACTTGACAATCATTGTTGGTGCACTGAAGAGTGAGCAGCATTTCACTGCAGTAGATTTAAAATGACTGCCATAAAAATGCCAAAGTGTAGGAAATAAATACAACATGTACTTATACCAGCGCTGTTTGTCAGCAAATAAAACTCAGTCCGCTGCAACAGGATTCAGTGTTTGCCTACATATTATTTACACCTGAAGGTCCAGTATGTAACATTTAGAAGGGTGTATTAAACATACAACCCATAAGTATGTTCATATCAGTGTATCATATAACTATAAAGCAGTAATATTTGATTTGATATTCAAAGCCTTAGAAACAAGCATTTTATAAGATTACAAAGAATGTCATCCTTTCTGGTACATGAAGGCCACCGTAGTTCTGCTTAGAAAATGAAGTGAGAGGTCACTGATTCTTAAACCCTGGACCTTTTTAAAACATTTCATGTGGACTGGTGACTCGATCACCTTGGAGGCAACACAGAGACGACAGAGGATCTGAGAGCAAGCGGCGCACAAAATTCTGTGAAATATGGAGAAACTGCAGGCATCACCTGTTTGACATTGGAGCCTGTTTTGGCACTTGTCTCGATGAACATGACGTTGAGCTCCTTGGCTCTCTGCTCGCCTTCCTCGATCGTGATTTGCCTGCAGGGAAAAAAAATCAGGCCACACTCATAATTGCATCATGACGGTGAAGGCTAATTATTCATCACATCGCTTGTTTAACAACATGCTTGCTTTCTGCTCACTCAACAACAAATATCTCCATGTCAACGACTAACTCGACTTACTCACCTCTTCTCCTCCAGATCTGTTTTGTTGCCGACTAACATGATGATGACATCACTTCCCCTCTCCGTCCTGACATCATCAATCCACTTGCATGTCTGCTGGAATGAGTTCACATCTGTGGAAACCACAATTTCATTAAATAAACACATTTCTACTATATAAGCGAGGTGCAATTCATCCATGCACGAGGTAAGTTAGCATGTTGCTGCTCACTTGTAATGTCATAGACAACCACAGCCACAGTAGAATCTCGTATGTAGCTTGGGATGAGGCTCCTGAAACGCTCCTGTCCAGCTGTATCCCACAGCTGGAGTCTTACCTGCACACACACACACACACACACACACACACACACACATTGAAATGCACACATTCAGCAGCTGTTTCTACATCAGACTGCATTATGTACTGTAGAGAAGTTAACTTTCAAAGAGATAAGCCAGTATCAGCTGGCGTGCAGGCTGACTGAACATAATATCCTGACAAAGACGCTGTATTAATAGCAGCTAAAGAAGCCAGGATGATCCACAGAACAGGATTTGACTTCTTAGGGCTTCAAAAGCCAAAAGAATCCTCACATTTTATTTTTGCCTCTTATAAATAATCTTGGGGTAATCATGTTAGTCTATGAAGAGTGCAGTAATGAGGTAAATCAAATCAAGGCTTAGTCAAAACAGAGTGGAAACTGGGACATTTCTTATACATATAGGATACTGAATGACTGACTACAAGGGTAGGAATTGGTCTTTTTGTGTCCACACATGTGAAATTACAAAGATAATCAAGGTTTCCTACTGTTCGGTCTTCCAGGTACATGGTCTTTGATAGGAAGTCAATTCCAATGGTCGCCTGTGGTGGAGAAAGGAGGTTAAACACGTCAGTGAAAGCACAAGCTTTGTTGTGTCAAACACAAAGAGATATAATGTTAAATAAAAGGAAAACATAACATTTATTTGAATGATTGTATTCAATATGACACAATTCACATTTTGCAATAACCCTGTGTTTATTCTAACACTGTTTCTCTTGCGAAGTAGTCATCATTATTTGACTCATCCCATTAATACATTATATACAACTCTGACATTTGAGGACAGGGATACATATTTGCACATTACATGAAATGACTAGCCATTTCTAACCACCATCACTTATCATATAATGTACAATATCATATGGAGCACTGAATTCCCCTGAGGTTTCAAAAATGTTTTAAGCTGTGCATCCGGTCTTACCTGATACGTGTTGTCAAAGCTGTCGTACATGAATCTAGTGATGAGAGATGTTTTCCCCACTAGAAACAGAGCAGAAACATATAGTCTTTAAGTGAAGTAAACAAATTAACAAGAGTAAAAATAAACAGAGTGATGTGAAATCTGGTTCATTTCTCAAAGGGTCAAGTGGAATTTGGTCAAATAGTGACTCAGATGTTGCTGACTTCACTACTGTCAATATTTTTTTTTCCCACAAGCAAGTCAATCTGCAAAAACAAAAGATGTGATGATCAATGAATCATTTATGCCACACTAAAAACCCTCAGTTGTCAGTTGCAGCCTTAAACTAATATATCATGGTGTACATTTATGGTGACAACAATGCTGATACAGTAAAGCAGTCGTTCCCAGAGATTGTCTGGCGTCAGCACATACATTTTAAAAACAAAATAAGATAAAAACTGCCTTATACTTAAAAAAAAAACCAAAAAAAAAACATATGCAGAAGATGTCATTTGTTTATCAAACACATCTTGTGGAACTGTATAGTCCATTATACTATAATAAATGTTACAAAAATGAAATTTGGTTAACACTGCTGTAAAATGACATGAGTCATGAACATGTATTTCATGTGGGAAGATGTGATGAGGAGGGGAGGAAAAAAAAAAACAAGCCTATGTGTCAACAATTTTAATCAAACAGAAGATGCTTCCACAGATCAAATGTTCACAGGCAGATGAAAAAAAAAAAACAAAAAAAAAACCCATGATGACTGGTGACTCTAAAAGCCATGATGGTTACTTGTCCGAGGATCAAGGTGAGGTGGCCTGGCCTAGTGAGCTCCATTTTTATTTACATCCCACCCCAGCACCATCTTTAGCACCAGCATCAGAGGAGTGGGGGACAGCACACACACACACGGACACAGAGTGAAAGAAGTGAATTCTTTGAAGCCAGCTCTACAGTATAAGGGCAGTGGCCAGGCCTCGATTCAGCACCATGGACAGTTCCGTTGCGGCGCAGGCCACACAAACACACATGGAGGCTTTTAGTCGACACACACACACACACGGTGTGAAGCTGCTGTCACAACAGGCCTAACGATATTCATTCTGTGCTTTGCTGCTCTATAGTAAGAAATCAGCTGCTGCCACACGCACACACACACGCACACACCTCATGTCTGAACACGTATTACAGCACTAAACCACTATCGATCTGCACCTCCTAAATGCGTGTCATCACATCCAAACAACACACACACATTCCGAACCTGAATACACACATTATTGAATATAAACTGCAGCCTTGTCACTGTCAGTTCCGTCTGTTTTTTCCTTCTTTATTGGATTATTTATGGAACTGAACCGGACACTGCGAGCTTTGGAGATGCTGTGCCGACATCGCCAGCCTTGGGTGTGTCCCGGGCTGACACATGGAGACTGTTTATTATCTTCTCTAAAAAAACAACCAGGGGTGGTAAATAAATACACGACATAGATCGCACACTATAGAGTGAGGCCACACTAAAGACTGTTGGTGTTTGTAAGGAAGAGATGGGAGTTAAATAAAACAGTAATGTGGAGACAGACTGTGCGTATTTGTCGGTCACTGCAGCACATCAAAACACCCTGAGTACATATCGCCTACTATGATACGGAATATCACAATTTTGCGACAAGTGAGAATACAATAAGGATGTTTAATGCGATTAGTATCATTTCCAAGGGATTACGGTGGTTATATTCAGTCAAAGGCTGTAATGTATGTGCATGCAGGCTTTTTTTTCCATCCTCGGTTAATCTAATTGTCTTCAGTCACACACCTTGTGCCAGGGGCAGCATGAGCGCCACATCCACCACAGTCAACCTCGAGATTCAGCCACAACTTTCCAAATTAGCTCAGTCACATACATGGCCTTCATCATACAGCGAATACGCACGTTTGCCATTAGGGCAGGACAACCCCAACCCAAGCACCGGCTGACTCACCGCTCTGCTCTCCCAAAAACACGAGTTTAAATTTCCTCAGAGGGTTCCCTAGATCTCCTCCAGCTGACATGGTGGCAGATAATGAGCTCAGCGTGGATTCTTTTTGTTGGTTTTTTTTTAGGATCTGCTCTTATGGCTCCTCTGCGTCTCCTTCTGTGTTGTGGCTGCGCAGGCAGGGGATCCTCCTCTCCTCACAGAATGATGGGAATGCAGCTCAGCATCCTCCTGTCACTTTAGGGAGCGTCTGCGCATGCGCGACCTCACCTATTTCTGTCCCTTACCTTTCTTTACATGTATGTATGTGTGTCTATATACAGTCTATATACACAGAATATACAGTATATAGACACTGTGTATAAATATATATATATATATACATATATATATATACATACACATATATATATATATACATACACATATATATATATATACATACACATATATATATATATATATATATATATATATATATATATATATATATAATGTATACATATAGACATGGCCTTCATCTGTTGTACATACATATATGTATATAGATATATACATATATACACTGTGTATACATGTGTATACGTGTGTATATATATATATATATATATATATATACATACAGTACATACATGTATATACATGTATACACACACACATATATATAAACATATATACACACACACACACACACACACACAATTTAGTGTGTCCAATCTGCATGTTGTTGGACTGTGTGAGGAAACAGAGAAAATCTACACACAACCTAATAAACCCAATAAATATATTTAATTAAAAAAGAAAAAGAATACATATGCAAACATATGCCAATCCTGCTCACTTTGTCACATAAGGTGAACAGCTGTCCTCGGATCACCCCCAAAATCTGGTAGTTTCTTCCTTGGGCCTGACATACACACCCAAAAAATGTAATTTTAATTTTTAAATGTTTTAATTTTTCATGTATGCTGCTCACTCACAGACAACAGGACAAACAAGGCTAGAACCATAACCTCTATGATAGAAGTAATGCTAGTACACCAATAATAGATTTCAGTAGAATTTTATTTTGGTACCTATCACCTTATCAATATACACAAACACAAACTGTCACATTTAACTGCGGACTATTGTTCAAGGTCAAAGAGCTCCGACTCCTTCTCTTTCCAAAAAGCAAAGCTGCGGTCAATGTATTTACAGATGTCTTCATTGTTGAGACCAGAGAAGTCTGTGTTATTGCTGCTTTCATCTGGAGAGGCAGTTTGAACTACAACTTTAGGTACGAGTTTAGAATCTGGCAATAAAGACGACGATGATAATGATTGCGATGGTGGACCGCAGCAGGGTCCCGAGGCCCCAAAGAAACAAACTGTGATGTCTTCGAAGCCGTCGCTCCACTGTCGTCTCCCAGCCTGGATTTCCTGGAGAACGGCCTTGTGGTAATCCAGCAGTCTCTCCCAGGAGACACTGCCAACACGGTCAAAGACCTCAAAGCAGAGGAGGTGCCTCATCTTCCTCTCCTCGGGTGACAGTTCCTGCTCTAAGATGCGGAAGTATCCCAGCATGAAGAGGTTGAGGGTCAAGCTGTCATGGCTTACAGCAACACCATTCACATCAGGCAGGAACTGCTCTGGGGAGTAGGTTACCAGTCTCGACTGGGGTGTCAGTGACGTAGACAAACAGGGCGTTTGCATCTCTTTTAGTTCAAGCTTCTTCTTCCAGGTGTTGAGTATCTTGTTCACAGCACTTCGTTGTTGGCAGAACTGAAACATGGAGGTGATTCGACTTCGTCTCCCTGTCTCTTCCTCACGTGCCCTCTTTGCTGTTCTTAATGAAATGGCGTAGGCAGACTTCTTCCAGTGGCTCAGGAACAGCACCACTATGCGCTCTTTCCTCAAGCTGGTTGTTTCAATAACAGGTATAAATTTTTTAGCAGCTTCACAGCAGCTCACCTCACAGCTGGGGCCTGTGCTGGATTTGTCACAATTAACTGCTGAAGCCACAACCATAGTCTGGCTCTTTAAGCCATGGCCTCCTTTCACAACTCCAGCAAAGGGAAAAATTCCACCGATCTGACCTTCAAAGTTGGATCTGAGGTTTCTGACCGACACCCCAGACTGCTGGATCTCCCTCTCTACCCTCTCTCTCCGTTCTCTGCTGTAGCTGTTGGCCTCCAAACGATGGCTGAAAGCAGAAGCCATACCTATGTGAGGTATCCTATATCCACTAGAGGTCTCCACATGTGCTGGCACCATCGCCTGGCCTTGCTGCATGAGTCTCTGGTCTAAATCTTTTACACCCTGAAAAGCTTCAATCTCCTTCTTCACGCTTCCCACTATTCTCCTCTCAACCCTCGAATCTCTGGTTTGGGTCAGATTGGCCACAAGCAAAGACATACTCTTAACGATCTCTGAAATACGACTGCACAAGGCAGGCAAAATCAGGTGCGTTTTCCCCTCTGAATTCATCTGCTGCAAGACCTCTTTGTTGAGGGAGATGTTGACAATAGGATCAGGTAAAATGGCCCTCAGCTCCTTGGTTAGCCTGTCCAGCTCCAGCTCATAGGCCTGACAGTGTTTCTGGAGTGAAAGAGTCTCAATCTGCTGCTGCAGGTAAACCAAGTCGTCCTGCGTTAGGAGCTCACCGAAAGGCCCCAAGACTGCATTGTGGGCTTGGCAGAACTTCCAGCTATCCACTGTTGTATGGCCATTAGTCATTTCCTGTCAAACAGAGGAAGGACTTTTCTTGATTGTTTCATTAAGAGATACTTAATGAAAGTTTGGACAGGGTCAGTGGTTTAGTGTTTTCCGTGTTTTTACTGTGCTAAGCTAACTAGCTGCTGGCTGTAGCCTTATATTAACTGGACAGTCATTATAGAAAACTATTTATTGTATTTCAAATAAACAAAATCTTGTATTGCCTTTGTAAACCAGCCTCTTGTCCTATAATTACATTGAATATATACTGTTTTTTTAAAAAAAACAACAACTTTGAAAGTAGCATTTGACCTTTTTTTTTTTTACCACTAATCTGTTTTGATCTAAAAATAAAAGATAAATAAACTTAGGGAAAATAGAGATAAAATATGTAGTATAAATTAAACATGACATTTAACTTCTTTAGTTGTTGTTTCTTTTACACACAAACTAAACACAGGTTGCAAAGTTGTTGGACTTTTGTGGATTTCTTTACACTTTGGATGACACATTTCTGCACCATAGCTAACATAGCTATTTTACCACAATGTTCTGTCCATGCAGTTTTCTGCCTGACCCTAAAAATGAACAAACATGTTCTCATACAGCACAGAGTCCAAATGAAAAGTACCTGTGTGGTCTGTTCCTCCTCATCCTGCAGCCTGACCTGCAGCTGCTTCACCATCACCTGTCGTTTCCACTCTGCTATGGGGCGACCGGCCTCGTCATGAGTGGGCACCAGGGAGTCGATGTCAGCCAGAATCACATCGAGGACAGGCACCTCGTCTGAAACCTCCTCGCTGTCAAGCCTCTGTCAGCATTTTAGCAACACAAGACAGTCCACAGTGTCACACCTGTGCTCCACGTCTGAAGCCACATTCACAATATAACATCAAAACATCTGTGAGCAGCCATTCTGCATACATCATATCAGTATTATATAAGCTGGAGATAACGCTTTTATTAAGAAGGTAATAACATACAGAAAAGAGATAGATGAAAATCACAAAATCCAGTATAAAACATACAATAAATATCAGGCAGTTGAAAATACCCAGTCAAACTTTAAACTTCATTATCAAAGTCATGTCATGCTGTGTTTAATTCATTAGTTGTGTATGATAGTTTTATATGTCTGTTTGTGTTATTGTAATCTGTGGCCACGAAAGTGAAAACACTTGCATGAAAGCGACACACAGGATGGAATAAACCGTTAAAGCCTGCAATATGAATACTATCTACATCTAAGTCATATTTAACACAAATCTACAACTTCATCTCCCTTCTCGTGTTTTTTCTTGAATGACAACGCTCACCGATTGTCCAGTGAAGACGGCAGTGAAGCCAGCGTGCCTCAGAGACTTGAGAGATCTCATACGAGACATGAGGGTGAGATCTCTCTCCGGAGGCTTCAGATGATTGAACGACGTCACAACTGTAAAAAGTCACAAGATGATATAAATATCTGTCAATGTTTCCGTGACCCAGTGCTTCTCAATCCTGGTCCTTGGTAAGACTCACTGTCCTGCGTGTTTGAGGTACTTTCCTGCTTCAACACACCTGATTCAAATGAATGAGTCATTACCAGGCTTTTGCAGAACTTGTTGATGAACTGACGATTTGCATTAGATGTGTTGGGGCAGGGAAACATCTAAAACATACAGTATCATTAATATTTAATTTCATATAACCTACATTTGACGTTTGTGTTGGGTATAAAGTCAATATTTTTATGATTGTATTATTATACATTATTTCTTTCTAGGCAAAAAAATAAATAACTGTTGATCACCACTTGATGGCCACCTACGATGTGTATTCATAAGTACATAAAGATGGGTGAAACAAACGTAAAACAACAAATGTCACCAGTTTCTTATATTTTAAGCACTGCGGGAATAAGGTGACAGATGTTGCACCACTGTCCTCACTTTCAGGATAATATAAAAATAAATTAAAAAATACAGAGTACACAAACTGAAATCCAAAAGTGTGTTCATCACCTGACGAAGCCAACTGTAGGTGCTGCATGGAGCCTGTGGTGTGTTTTCTGGACATGGAGGCAGCGGGAACGGCGACAGGGTGCCGAGGCAAGGGGGGCACCTCTTTTACTGGCTGCTGGACACAGGCAGAGAGAGAGAGAGAGACAGACAGCATTGGTTAGTCACATTTAAAGGGGCAGTTAACCCAGCAAAAAAGTAAGTGAATAAAAACTTCCCCTTTTTTCAAATGTTTCTTTTGGACCTAGACTGGGGAAAACTGTGTGACAATAAAACATCTATAGAATGATTTTTATAACCACAGACAAAGATGTAGAGCTGTCATAACTGCGTATGTCTGTAGAAACTGTTGAGTCAGCACTGCTTTTATGTTCAGGGTAATAAGGTAAAACCCTATATCCCACATGCTAAAAGCAATCAAAGTGTATCTGCCAGTAATTTAATTCTCTGCACGGATCAGTGGTCACCTTGATGTTCTCCATGTCGACTGCTCTTTGTAACTGTCGTGTTTTAAAGCCACAGATGTTCCTCTTTCTGGGGAAAAAAAAAGTGCAATGAACATAAACAGAAAACAAGATAAACCAAGCGCAATAAAAACTTCACTAGTGGAGAAATATGACACAGCTCACATACTGTAATCCTCTAAGTGACCAAGACCCCCAATGGTGCAGCTGTACAGAGAGAGAGACCATATCCCATATAAGTTCTGTAATTCAAACTGGTGACACTCAAAAAAATACTTAACATTGGGTTGATGGACACTAGTTAGTGTTCTATTTTTTAGTATTTTTATTCATTTAATGTTATTCGGTGCCACACAGAAGTGCCTCAAGGTTTGTCTTTTTTTCCCCGACGAGTCCTTCAAAAGTGCATGTGTACATATTGAACGCCATACAATAAAATAAAGTAAAATAGGTCCTCGAGTGGACCACTACTTTGTTTTCACAAATTCAATCTGGTCTTCACAAAGATAAAGGCGCAAACGTATCACTGCTCCAAAAGACAGGCAGCTGTTATTGAAAGAGAACAAATAATGACTGTAACCACAATTGTTAGCATTTGAAAAAAAAAAAAGTAATCTATATACTTTTTTATTTCCTAACTTTTCACTTTAGAAAATCATTCGGTACTTACAGAGGGATGGCACAAAATGATACTTGATGAAACAGAAGACGGTCCCTCTTCACTCTGAAGCAGCCAGTATACAGTAAGACCAAGGAGCAGCATCAACTGGAGCTGGAGCCAAGCCTCAGATGGGGGGGCCTTCTTTATGTGCATAATTAAACAGGTGGGATAGAGTGACCCGCACCTGGAAGTATAGAACGATAGCACACTGTATGTGGGAGATGGCAGCTGTATGGGACCGTGTGTGTGTGTGTGTGTATATTTGTATTCTTTCTATCTTTGTCTAGGCTCCACAACTTTAAAGTCCTTTTTCAGGGTTAAGACCTGGTTTTAAGGTCAGGATTAGAACTGGGTTAAGGTTAGGCACTTAGTTGTAATGGTTCAGATTAAGGTAAGGGTCTGGGGAGTGCATTGTTTCAATGATGTGTCCTCACTAAGATATAAAATCAAGTGTGTGTGTGTGCATATGTGAGACTTGGCCTTGGAGCGACATTGTGTTTTGAGTTTTCTTTTGAGTTGATTTACTGTTCTGGCCTCAGTGGTTGAACGTCCTGTTGCCATAGCAACCATCACTGACAGGGTTCCTCAGTGGTTATGGTTTTATTGACATTGTTTTGCTGGCAAAAAAAAATTAGCTTATACTAGCATAATATTTAACATACCTCCTGACTTTTAGTACTTAAAAAAAGATTTGTGTTTATTAAGCTGATTTACTGTTGCTTTACATCCATTTACTTTTACTGTATTTTCCTATTTTTTATGATTACTGTGTTATACTTGCTGTGGTCATGTGAATTTTCTTTACCTCTTTACGCATTTTTGTCATGCAAAATGTTTGTTTTTACTTTGCAATCACTGTTATCATCAACCTTTGGTGGAAGTGTGTTAGCTCGTTGTTTGGCAATGCACACAGACGGCACATGCAGAGAGAGGATTATGTAGACAGCTAGGACAGAGATATGGAAACACAACACATGGTTAAATATTCAACGTGCATTACAGAGAAAAGACCTGCAGTATGTTACCAAACATATTGTTCAGCGATCTTGTGTAACCATAGACTGCAGCTCAGTGCTTGATGGGAGGTAGCTGCTCAGCTGCCCCTCACTCAGTCTGGAGCCTTTGTGTCAAGCCCAGTATTTCTGCCTCTGTTACTAGTCGGACTGGTCGTCGTGCTGCTGCTGCTGCTGCAGCAAAGCATATGTCAGTGCATAATCAATAATGGAAGGCGGCTGCACAAACACAGCAATCTCACACAGACACACATGTGTGTGTTCACTCAGAGCAAAACTGTTGCATAACAGACATGAAAACACCATTTCGTTGGGGGCTAACATTAACGCAAACGTAGATTATAGCCTTTGTTGAATCAAAATGAACAGACCAGACCCAATATATGATGACTGTTAAGGTGCCTGACCCTGGCACTGTCTAAAGGTTGCTGCTAGGAACATTCTACATCTTTTTTTATGGGCAGTCAAACAGTGTCTGCTTTGTTGTATCCGAGTGGCAGAAAATTGCAACTATCCTTTACTGGCTGTGGATATAATATCAATTGTGAGGATAATATTGGTACAGATATGGATACTGGTGATGCTTATAGACAAAGGTGGTGGAGCACCATGAGAGAAGAGGATGAGTGTCCTTCCCACCCCACCACCAGAGGGCAGAATCCTCCACTGTGGTGAGAGACTGTAAATCTTTTAGGATAAATTTAGCGACAGAACCTTCTCATTCAGCTTCTCCGGAGTCATTTTACCTCCTCTATACAAAGGATAATGAACTGAACTGATTTCCACTTGTCCTGCATGATGACAATTTTATAGAGTAAATAACACAGCCAAAGTCAAAAGTAACCTTCACGAGAAGGTTGAGAAGCAGAAAATGCTAGCATCACATAAATATTGATAGCAGAACAAGTTATCACTTACACTTACTCCAGTATATGACCAAATTGGAAGTTTAGTACCAGTTCTCAAAAGATAAAATATACCAATAAGCATGTAAACAGAATAATCTCTATACATTTGACACGTACCTTGTACGAAGGAATCAACAGAAGACCAGAAACCCATCCCTGAGGAACTCCTTACATGTCAGTCTTTTTGGACACATGCTATAAAATGGTAGAAAAATGAAACTTAAACTTGGCCGTGCTGTTAGTAATCATTTAAAGTCTCACAGAAAGTATTGTACAGTAGATTTATGATGATTTAACACACAAAAACACACAATGCTAATATGCTGCGTAAGTTTTCAACACTTGTTTATTTATTTGCCTTCTTTTTTTTTTTTTCTTCACAATTTTTGTTACATATCCACAGATATGAGGAAAAAACTCTGGAACACTCAAAAGATAAACGTGAGGACTGAGATTAAGACGTCATCACAGGCTGGGACCTGCCACTGCTTTCGATTTGTCAACTCAGAGCAACGGTGCAGACCTGGAATCAGCAAACCACCATTTCATCCACGCCAAGCTGAAAGACTGACCTGTGGTCAGCACCGTTTATTCTGAGGTGACACCCGACAAAAGCATCAGGCCAGTTAATCTAATTCATCATGGTATACAGGGGAAGAGAGAGTTAATATCATCTGTGTGACGAGACCCAACACAGAAATTCTCCATTTATATACAAGACAGAGCCAAGAGGAAGGTTTCCAGTTAGTCATTACAAGGATCATGAATGACAATACTTTACAAGCAGCACTTGAGGGGGGGGGTTGTTGTCATTAGCAAGCAGTAGTAAGGCAGGAGAGAGGGGACAGAGTACAGCAGAAGATAAGTGGACCTGCATGCTTTGATCCACATGACAATTAAAAAGCAGCCAAAATATGAAATAATCAATAAACTTTCAATTTTCGGCCAGTGCACGATGACTGTCTTGCAAGTGTTTGTGGGTTGTTGTTTTTTTACATGATGCCCTTGAACAATTCGGGCTGGAAGCACTGCACAACATCTGCCAGTTATAAACTGATAAAAATAAATCAATGCATTTTTGCTGCAGTGCTGTTTGTTTATATTGTCAACGTGAAGATGGCATCAAATCTCCGCCTCCTTTCATGACACTTAAACACAACCCAGTCTTTTCCTCACATTCAATCAAACCATCCCATCAAATCATATGAAATAAACTTGCTTTGTGCCCGAGTGCAATATATTATAATCTACAACATAATCCATCCTTGGAAGCTGCATAAATAAAACTTTCTATTGTGTGTTCTGTTCCAGCAGACGGTATACATTATATAACTCTTAGCCATTTATCAAACAAATGGAGTGGATTATACCAAGATGACCCAGTTGCTCAAAGAAAGAATATCAAGTAGTGTAAACTAAAACGATGTATTGGTCTGGTTTTAAAGCATTAGGCTGCTTGGCTCAACAGGTTGGCTGGCCTGTGGCATAAAGAGGCCTAAATGCTTCTTGTTGGAGTCTGAATAACGAGATTGTGATTAGAAAGACATAATGGCTGGCTGACCATGTCTCTTATTGTTGTAAATGAATCATCTGAATGCAAAAAAAAAAAAAGTATAATATGTCATTTAAATGATGTCTGGCAACAAATAACCAACATTCGGGGTCATCTTGGTACAGTGCGAAATAACTGCAACAAGTAAAAGCAACCAGGAGTCATCCTCGACAGAGACGTCATGACAACAACAAAGCTAATCATACTGTACTGGTTTCAAGCTGTAAAATATTAAGCATTTACAGTACAAAGGCGAAGAAGTGCAACGTTTACAGTAAATGATAATGGGATATATATATATATCTATGCTGTACTGTACCATCACTGTACCAACATACTATAAAGCATCATTGATAATATTCACTCTCCGAAACATTTGACATACAGTAGTTCATCAATATAAAAAAAAAGACCCTTAACGTCCTCTACTACTCTACATATTAGGTTCCTATACCAGACATTTTGAAACTAATGTCAGAGACAATGATGAAGAAGGAAGGGAGAAAAAAAAAGAGGTGAAGAAAGGGAGGCACTATCTGGTGCATGGGGGCAAAAGCCCACTCAAAGCAACTGCCCTCGACAGATTACAGGTCCTGGGTCATTTTTAACTTTCCACGTAGCTACAGTAGGGGACTTAAATAGTAAATGTAATACATGTAACAACTCTGCAGGCTCAAGTCCGACACAATAAGTGCTTAACAGATTTTTTTAAAGACTAAACCAAACATTCGATCTAGTTGTTCAATGTAAGTGTAACCGGGTGACTTGAAGAAATTATGCCTGAATAAAAACAGTAATTTGCCTTCTAGGTAGAATTTAGAAAGCAAAACAGGTTATAACAAATGTTCCTGGACAGACAAAATATTGGTACAAGACATAAAATGGGGACTGTGTCCTTGAAAGCACATTGAAATAATGAACATAGCAAAAAAGAAGTGCAGTATATGTACATGTGTTAGCATACAGACCTCACAAGGATGTACTCATCTTCTAATCTTAGTCTCAGATGAAGGCAAATTTCTAACTATATGCGTCACTTTCTGTTATCCCCCAAAAAAACTGTCTGTGTGCAGAAGACAAAGACTTGAAACAACGCTTTTGGTTAAAATAACTGCGTAAACGATACAAGACATAAAGATAATAAAGTGCCATTAAACAAAACAGGTTCAGTGGTCCTGTCACAAACGAGAATTTACGAGAGCAACAACAACAGGTACAAACTTACCCTTTTTTGTCCCACATTGCTCCTCATGCTACTTCAGTGTTACAATGACTCTGTGAAACCTCTGCAGTGAAACAAATACTCTACAGTAGAGCACCAAGCCATTCCAAAACAGACATAATATACAGTATTTAAATAACAGATGTATGTGGAACTACACACTTCTACACAGAAAAGGAAAAACATCCAGTTTGGAGTTTTGGTTTTCACTCTTTTCCTGGTGTCATTATTTAGAAATACATGAATATATAGTTGGGACCTTATCTGGTAACACTTTACATTAAATAAATAAATATAGTTATAACATGGTAATAGTGAGTTTATCATTTTGTAATAGGGCAGTAATAGTATGGTAACACCATCTTATTTCTCAAGTCATTTCCAGCATGGCAATAGCAATTCTTTAATATTACTATAACGCCACACTATTAACAATGTAATATCCAGGTTACAGCTTGATAATGACAATACATACAATTCCATTACTTTTTAGTAAATTTAGTTTTAACCCCTTTTTTTTAAAACCAGGAAGTAATTTGAGAAAATAATAATAGTACACAGAGTATATAAAACAACAGTCAAATGTATTTACAGGGGGTGAACAGCTGCACATTTATATCCCAATACCTATTCATATAGATTTTCCATGGGGATTCATATACTTCTTTCACATTCTTTGGCAGTGACTTTGGAAATAAGATGTTATTACATTACTATTTAGCTCCTATCACCATAATGTTACTGTACCATGTAAAGTGTTGCCCCTTATTTCAGTTAAAGAAGATAAAGCGCATAGTAACTAACTATAGGGATGGCCTCAAAGGTTTCTACATGTATATAAAATTAAAGTCTATAAACTACAGTAGAACTATAGTCCAATCGTCCAGCAGAGACAAGTTACCTAACATGTTTGAGTGGTTAGTATTTCAAATATCTATGTATATTTGTAACGGTCAGGAGGGAGCACACACCATGCAGGGACTGAAGTGTTGACTGTAAAAAGAGAGAGGGGACAGTTTGTTGGGATAAGTGAGTGACTGAGTGATTCCACATAGACGGGTTTTATATGGTTAAATGTATATGTTTGCTTATACGGTATCAGTGTTCATAAGAGCAGGATTTTGAGTGTTTTGAGATTTGATGTTTGTATTGTTTTGTTTCGTTTGTTTTTTTTCTCCATAAAGCTGGTTCACCTCTCACATCCTCTGAGCAGACGGAACCGACTGCACCGACTTTCTCCGAGAGAGCTTTGACCTGCAGAGACATGAAAACATTTGGACATGGGTTAGAGAAAAAGTTAAATGTAAAAAGTACACGTAAGACTTTTCCTGTAACATCTCCCTGTGAATGTCCTTGAGGAAAAAAAATGTTTTTGAGTTCTGGAGGAATTTCTTCCTGATAAAGAAATCTGCAAAACCATTTTTGGCCACTTGAGGGCGACAGAACCATATTATAAATATAACAGTTGGCCATTTAAGGCAGTAACACTGGTTATGTTTTTGTTTTGCTATGTCTGTCTTTAAAGCTGGCTGGGATATGGAAATCCAAATTAAATAGTGTTAGATTTTGTTGGTGATCTGGCTATTAATCTAAATTATTATTAGCATTGTAACGATTGTTGATTTTGTGAATAGGGGAATAAATTAAAAGAAAATGGAGGTAAAGGATGATTTCTCTATTTCAGACCTCTCTCAAAATCCTAAAAAAAAAATCTGATAGGATGAATATTAACTCTCTAAACTGTACATACAATATAATCCATCCTCACTAAATACCATAAACTACAATTAACAGGTTATCATTACTTTCTTTTCATAAGCCAGAAGGTTTGGCCCTGCTCTGCTCTGCTCCATAAAGTTTAGTTAAACTTTATTGAGAACAATGTAAACATTTGTGTTTAGTAGAGCTGAACAATTAATCCAAATTACTGCAATTTTCAAATCGCAGGAGGCGCAACATGTTATGAAACCAAAATGTGTCTTAATATCATTTTAGATTAATTATTGTCTTTAATCTAATACAAATCTTGCAGATCTGCACAAATATCACATTGTAATAATTTTTAAAAACGTTTTTCAATTAAAACGAAGAATAATGATATTGCAAATCATATCGTAATCGCAATTCCTGTCAAAATAATCGCAATTAGATCGCTCAGCCTTAGTGTTTAGTATCAAATTGACAGTTATTAGTATGAAATTAAATGGTTTTCCAGGCTCCACTGAAATTATTTGCAGTTAGTTACATACTATATCAAATTCTCTCTCTAGGAGTTAAGCTTCATAGAATTCAGTTCATTGAGATAGCATTGAGACAGAAAACTCCAAATCCATAACCTGCTGTTCATTATTAAGTTTGGGGAGACTGATAATGTGTTTATCTGGGTACCAGATGAGTTATTGTTGGATGAGTATAGGTTTTTTTTTGAAAGCTGACAGAATAAGTGCAATTGTGTTAAACCATAAATGTGCTGGTGAGCATTACAATGCCAACAAATAAGAACGACATCCTCAAATAATCAAGGACCATCATACTGTCGTTCCCAGATGCCCTTGGGAAAGGGAGGGGTGACTGCAGAGGTCCTCTGTTCCTTTCAACCTCCACTAGATGTCACTAATTCTCATACACTTGACCTTTAAACAGTCACGTTAAAGAACGAGGCTTCAGACGATGGCTCTTCAGTTGGTTCCTCTCCACCCACCTGATAGTCCCTGCTAACAGAGGGTTGAAAGCATACAGCCAGTCATGCATCTCTTTGTCATTGGCAGCCTGCAGCAGGATCCCGCGATGTTCAGTGCACACAGCAAACGTGTTGGGAGTCTGGAGACATTTAACACACTCGGGTTACTAAGACATCTGAAGATCATTCAGGTTCACAAAAACACTGTTTATTTAATTGAGAAATTGGTTTCAGCATTGAACGGAGGCTGGGTCGTACCCGTAGTAAGGTTTGTTTGTCCTCACTGTATTCCACCTTTGCCGAGGACAGGTTGATGACGGCTCTCTCCACACTGTCTCTCTCGCTGCGGTACAGGTAGACGTAGGGCCTGCGCACCACCACGTAACGCTTCACCCAGCCACTGGTGTGGGGCTCAAGGAAATGCAAGTAGCCCTTCTTTGACACAATGGGGCTATATGTGATGAAATAATCATTTTAATATCTAACAAGATGTTGATTTCCTAAAAGAAAACCATGTGTGTGTGTGTGTGAATATTCTGACCTGACACGTATTTCCTGTATGTCAGGTACAAAGCTGTATCCTCTGAGAGCTTTCTTTCTGTCCACTGGGCTGTACGGGTCCAGATCTGGAGTTGACGCCTCGGAACAGGGTTCAGTATGCCTGCAAAAAACATGAAAACACAAATTAATAATGTGACAAAAAAGGGGGTGGATGACAGAAGTAACAATACTGGTGCCTATAAGCAAAGACATCTCACTGCTCTGCTTTAAATGTTTAAATGGGAACATGTTATTCATCTTGTAGGGCAAAGTAGAAATGTTTGAAAAACAATGACAAATTGAATAAGTGTTCATCACAAGAATTTACCGGACAAGGAAAGTCTAATGTAAGACATATGCTACTGAGATGCATTGTGCGAAATGTAGGATCCAGAGGTGTTAGAGCTGGAGTTAAAGTCAGGGTACTTTGGACTGCGATGCCTTTGTTTTTAGACCCATGGTTCTTAAACTGTGGCATGTGAGCTTCCTCTGGTGCTTCCTCTGGTGGTAAAATCAGAAAGACTTCTCTGCTATCTATAATTTTGACCGGAGCGCGCAAAACAATGAAACTACAATAACAAATAATAATAATAAATTAAACCTTATCTCTCGCTCTATCCTAATCTAATTTCACTATATCAGTGCGTCAGTATTATGTGAGGAAGAGGAGGATGATGAGAGAGCAAATCTTATTGGGAATAAATATGCCTCCTGTGACAAGTCTGTAGCTGACTTTGCTCGGCCTATCCACACTAAGAATGACTAAGAAGATATTGCTACATACCTAAAGTCATAGTGTCCTTCGACCAGTGATGGGCAGGTAGAGGACGGAGTAAGCGTGCTCAGTCCAGACGATGATGAGTCCCTCCTTAAAGATGCAGACATCTCAGACAGCTAAAAACACACACACACACACACACCAAATCATGCAGCGAGAAACACACACAAGACAAGAGGGACAAATACAGACAAAACATGCCAGCAAACAGTTAAGCACGAACAACACAGACACGCATTCAGAAAACAACTCAATCAGACAAACTGTCATTTGTGTAGCAATACATTGGAAAAATAATTCTGTACCACTAAAACATATGTCCTCATCATGTCTAAGAGCCCCTCATTGATTAAAATATTAAAGAATACATGCGGGGGGGGTGTACTGAGTTAGTGGGAACCTCTCAATCTCTGAAAAGGAGTTACTGGTGAGGGATGAAGTCAGGAGAGAATCCTGTTGTAAGTGATGAACACATGGGTTTTAAAAGATAGAATTGAGTGGAGACCTTGGTTAATATTATCCTAAAAAGGTTTCTTGTTTGACTGTCATATCTCATCCACCAGATACAAATATATAATACTTGTGAATAATATTTACCCTTGGTCTACTACAAAAGTTTAAAAAGTGGGTGATGGGGAATTAGATCAGAAAAGGATGGGAAAAAAAAAGAATCTGTGCTGAACTAATTATGAAATGAGTTAATGGGTGAAATGTGGGGCTTAATTATTCAGTACAGTAGTAAATGTTCAGAGGGATTATTGGGCCGGATTAGAGGGCCTAGACTGGGGCTCACCTTGCTCTCACTGGCACTGCTGCTCACCTGGCTGTACTCTCTGTTGAAGGTGTGCATCAGCAGACGCAAACACTAAAACAGAAAATAGACAGAAAATCATGCTGAATTATGTCTGTATGGGATCATAACAGTTAAAAAAAAGAAAAACAGTCGGGCTCAGACAAAAGTTGTGGAGCAGCACTCACCTTGGCCGCCAGCTCCCTCTGCCTCTGGTTGGGGCTCTCGGGGGTGAGGCTGCTGCTCGGACTGTGGCTGAGGACGGGACTCTTTGCGAAGTCGCTGATGTCACTGCTTTTATACAGCACTTCCTGTCCGGCCTGCAGAGTCGCCTCCAGCTTCTCCCTCAGCAGCAGGTAGTGTCGGGTCTTCTCCACCTAAAACAACAAACGTGTGCACATTTTACATCATTTGTTGTGGTAATAACCTTGTTACATTCTTTCTGAATGCTTTACCTCCTCATTTTCTGACGTCAACACAGATTTTCAAATTAAATGATTGCAGTTCTACAATAGCTAAAGGTCTTGTTGAGTAATTAATGTATTTTCTGTGAACAAGTGATTTTATTAGGCTGTGTGCATGCAGAGTTGTCCGTAATTTTGCATTTATACTATTAGGTTGAAATAAATACATACATACAACCTTTAATAGACAAATACATTAAAATACATACACTGAAAAGAAATTAATTTAACAAAGATTGTAAAATATGATATAAAAATACAGTTATATAAAACAGTTGCAACCTGAAGTTGGAAGGTTCAAGATCAAATTTCTGTCCAAAGGGAGGAATTGTACTTAATTTGAGAAGGTTGTATTGTGTTTCATGAGTCAGCTGCAGTAAAAGCAGTTTTTCCAAATCTAGAACGAACCCATGGAATACTAAATGCATTTTTTTGTGCCATCTTTTGTAGACATCATCATTCTTACCTCCTGCAGTAAGCTGAGTTTCTCCAGCTCCCACTGGTGGTCAAGGATGAGACTGTCACTGCGAGGCCTCCATCCAGCCAGGTTCTCCTCTCCTCGGACGTACGCCACCGAAGTATCCAGCACACGCCTGCGGCGGCGCTGCATGCCTGATGGAGAACACATTTATGTTTTAGAACATTGATACCCTGTCATGTTTAACAAATGTTTTAGTTTTATTTAACTGAGCTTTCTTGTTTGTTTTGTCTCACCTGGACTTCCATTGTCTGCCACGTGACAGAGAGTGACTTCATAAACTCCTGTGACACGGTTACTGAGATGGAGAGAGCACAAATTGCCACAGTACATTTAAACAAAGAGATTTCGGACAGTTAATCTACTAAAATGTGCTGAAAACATTATATATTTAATCATAAAGGTATAAAACACACAGTGTAGCCTGATCTCAGATTGTATAAATCTAAAAAATCTGCACCTCTCAGAGGGACGGAGGCAGCCAGTGCTGAAGAGATTTCTGATGGAGCGAGAGGCCGGCAGCTTTGTGTCGCGAGAGTAAAAAACCATGCAAAAATCTTTGGTGATCACTGTCGGTTGTGTGCAGTTCTCCATCTGGTTAAAATACACAGAAAACATCAGAATCCATTCACAAGAACACAGTGAAAGAAAAAAAATATTATATATGGAGGTAAAAAAAAATATTACCTCCAAATAAGCAGAGAGTGTGATGTAGATCTTCTCCCTGTAGGGAGTGACTCTGTTCAAGAGCAGAGAGTTGTGCATGGAACTGTCCCACGCTGCCTCAAACCGGTAGAACGTTCTGGTGTGAGAAAAACAAAATGTGATCTTTTACCTGCTTCATCTTAAAGGCAGAAATATCCAACTTACCACGAAAAGTGAAACATGTGAGGTAAAGGGCGTTCTTGTTATCAGAAAAGCAATTAGTGAAAATATAAAAAAAATGATTGTCATTGTACCTATGATCTACTCCCAATGAGACGCTGCCGTAAACAAAGACAAAAAGTGAAAAGGGTGAGAAATTCGGCAAAGAAACTGATCCAAGCAAAATTAAACATGAGGTAAAGCAAAACTTTAGTGAGACACACACAAACAGGCGGATTCATACTTGTCATCATGCTTAGGCCAGAAGTATCCAGACGACAGGATGTTGAGGGAAAGAATGTTGGGGTCTATGATGGTCTCATCGGCCTCTGGTGTGTTTCGAATGCGACCTAAAAATCAAATAAATCTTAAATCAGATGAATTTATTCCCAATTGGACAAGGATTTATATATTGTTTGCCACTTTCCCTCATTACTCACCAATGACCAGCTCTTTCACCTCTTTCCACTCTATGTCATTTCCTGTTTCATGAGCAATGGTGACTGTGATCCTCCTCTGAATGCCCTGTGGATGTTGTGAAGCAAATCAGCAAATCAGCAAATCAATATTGTTACTGCACTTCCACTGGAACAAAAGTATCTCACGCTGATAATGAGTGGAATGAATGTGGCACATGGGTTTATCCAGACATTGAAACGTAGCTGCTGATATTAAAAAGACTTTAAACACACTGGGCCTCATTAAGATGATCTAAAGCACAAGGTCGAAATTTATTTAGTGTCTGAATTATTAGTAGGTGTGTATGTATGTGTGTGATTTATGCACAGGAGTTGGCTGCAGTCCCAGCAGCCAGCACCCCCACACCCCACCATCTACTACACCCTATGTCCCATCAACAACTCCATTAGATAAGGAATACACGAACATTCAAAATTTGTAATCGCTGTTGAGTGTTGTTGACTCCTCCATTTTTTGCCTAGAAATATGGATTTCTATGAATTTAAAGATTTTTAGTACACTACTCAACAGTATATATAACATTAGTTATGTGTTTTCAGGTAATTAAATTCATTTAATGCATTATGTACATTAGCTACTGAGTCTATTCATGTGTATTTAGGGAAATATGGAGGTAATTAAAGGTGGTCAGACCTGATGTAAGAGGTACGTGCCATGACAGGGCATCCCACTTCTGTGGTCAACAACAGCAGGTATGTAGCTGGAGAAGAGGAAACATTTATGTTAAGTGAGACTTACAGTATATCATTTGAGGAAGCATAAATTTAGTTTTAAATGACTCACTCCCCGTTGGCCTCCAGCTCGCAGATCTCAAAGAAGACCATGAGGTCATATTTGGCGTGGCATGGTCCCGCAGTGGAGCGAGTCAAAGTGCTGAGCTTTGTGGCTGGCACTGAAGAATGACAGGAGAATAGATTAATGTGTGACAGACCAGACCAGTTCACCCCAGACTGAACTGATTATGATTGAGTTAGAGGGGAAGACAGAGCAGGATGTGGAATTTTGCTTCACCAACACATTTCAACACACAGTGTCCACACAACATCAGGAAAAACTTTTACATTTACATTATATTCATCAGGGAATGTTGAAGAAACCCCATTGTGGTTTAAAATTTTTTAATAGACCGAAATCAACAAACAAAATTGAGCAAATCTGAGGGCAAACACACCTTACGATGACCATAAAAGCTACGGAAAATCACTGTTTATTTACATGTTAGGGAATAACATGACATTCAGTTATCCAGGTGAAAAATTTACAGAATAGATGTTTAAATGCTGCCTTTGATATAAGCAGAGCAGTTATTTCTCAATTTAAATGATACAAGCTTTTATGGTTGACCAAATTATCTGCAGGTTTGACAGATTCCTTCTTTTCCCAGTGATTTTGTGATAATAAAACTTCTAAAATTGCTACCTATAAAAGGCCATGGAGTGCAATATATAACCAAATCATGGATAAATGCTAATGTTTAATCAACTCTACAAACCTGGTTTGGATAAGGGCATCACCCTGGGGAACTGTCTCCTGGAAGGTCTCAGTGGACTAAGAGACAGGACAAGGAAACCAAAATGTGAAATGTGTCTGAATGATACATTAACTCATAATAAGTCACCAGTTTAAATAAAATTGAATGTAAATTACCTGATCAGGTCTTTGCAGAGTGGAGGGAAGGGTTGTTTCTGATAATGACCAAACACCTCAAAGACGATTGGCTGAGTCTTTATGTACTCCACAAAAGACTTGGTCACCTCCACTGTGATCTGGCAGAGGACGGAAGGAATGAAATTAAATTACATGCAACTAGTCAAAGAATCTGTTTACAAAAAGCAGCCCTAACTATTAATATTTGTGAATAATAAGAGTGAGTGTAGAGTTCAGTGCGCACATTTTGTACGTGGTAGAAACCAAGCGGAGGTCCTCTGCCTGTGTTCTTCAGGGGTTCCGTGGAGAAAGCCTCGTCATGACGGTGGATGAAACTGAAAGGACAGCAGAAATGAACGTATTTGACACTGTTCTTCATTTTAACCATGAATGAATAATGTTCAAACCACAAACAATAACCACAAGTGATGAATATTGGACAAACAGTGTAGTCCTTTTCTCAAAGCTTCTGTGACAACATGCAGGGATTCAAGTGTCTCTGTTCAGTGTTCACTCACTTGAACTGGCAGAAGATGTCGGCATACTCTGCTGAGATGCTGGATGCCTGTAAGACGGTGACTCTGAAGGTAAAGGTGCTGCCAATCCTCAGGTGGGTCAGCGCTCTCTCTGGAGAGAGGTCCAGAGGAAGATCCAGACCCAGACCTAAACTCTTGGATGGGCTGCTAGGAGACTCCAGTGTGGCTGCACATGACAGAAGTGTGTATTTTTAATTGTGCTTTTCCATTTTTAATGACTATTCACTTCACAGTACATTTTTTGCATTTTACCATTCCATTCAAAGTGCATCGAAAGGATAGAGTGTGTAACAGTTTTTCGATCACAAATCTATCATACCCATTTACAAAGTGCCAGCACAGCTGCCAGGAGTAATTCTGGCTTGCATCAGTAAGTAACATTAGAGCAAGTAAGGATCAAACCCCAAACCTTTCCGGTTGGAAGATGACCCACTCTACCACTGATCAATAGCCACACAGAAACCTTTTGAAAATGCTTTGTGTTGGAGCACACACACAAAACACACACACCCCTCTTGCCTTCACAAGTGTTGTTGTTGACTTCGTCCACAGAGATTCCCATCTCAGCATTTTGTCCTTCTCCCTCCACAATTCTCAGCTCCTCCTGCAAGGTGTTGGAGTGCGACATAACACCAGGACACGTCTCTGTCTGGAACTAAACACAAGAGACGAAAACATGAGCTCAGTGCAGTCAACAACATCCAAAGGCAGCAATTCATGAAGAATTTGAGTGTTTGAAAGCATCTCTCTGCTTGTTTGTAAATGACATGCTTAATTTTTACAGCAACACATTATCAATCCAAACGTAAAATATGGAGAAAATCTTGGTATCTGTTTTTACAAAACATTATGATGTAGCAGGTAAATTAACCTTGGACCTTTTAGATATAAAATGTCATCACTACATAATTTCCTCTAATCAGACATTTGATCTCATTTGGCATTTTCTTCCTCCTCACAAGCGGGATAATAACATACTTAAAAGAACTCTAAGGAATCACTACCTTCTCAAAATGTTTGTCTTCAAAGGAGATTTTGGCAGTGCCAGACTGCCTCACACCAGAGCCATAATCAGGGGCCTCCTCATCAGCTGGAGAAGCACAAAACAGAGGAGAAAGCGTGACCACCTTTTCATGAAGTTAAGTATCTAACAGTTACACAACATTTTTCATCATTTTCATGTGTGATTATATCTGAAACATAAATCAAATTGGGGAGGATTTGGTCAATCTAACCCTAACATTAGCAAGGTCAAAATGAATACCTGAGATGGCCTGCACAGCAACTCTGAGGAAGCCTTTCACTTCCCCTTTCTCACTGACAATGGCCACACGATGCACCAGTGGTACTGGGTACAGCAAGTTACTCAGGTACACAAAAGCCCTGAGGATAAAAAGCAAAGACGGTGATCATTTAAAGCATATTAAACACGTGCAATTGAGAGGAGAGGAGTTGTTTGCATTTGGTGTTCGGTCGACGTCTGACCTGCCGACAAGACGGAACCAGGGGAAGCGATCATAGAAGGGGTCGCCTCCGGTCAGGGCGTGGTCGCAGTCCTCCACAGCACTGCTGGGGAGTTCTGCAGCACGGTCATACATTTCTCTCATCAGGTCCAGCCTCTGTCTGCAGGGACACACAATGAGGACCAGACGCAGCTGGTGAATGAATGGCAGTATAACAGAAAACGCAAAGTAGACTCCTCCCCAAGTCTTGTTTTAGCTGTAGTTTGGCTGTACCTTACAAAGACAGCAGACCATACTTTAAAATGTTTTACATTTTTGTGTGCTTAGTGCTAAAACTTCTTTAGCATTTAACATTCAGTCAAGTACTTTTTCTTAAAAGGTCTTTGTAAAAGAGACACAGCAGACAGCATCTGGAAACATCTTAAAAAAGGAAAAGTTGTACTAAAAAGGAAACACCTGTAGTAGTCATATTTACTGAATTATGTCACATGAAGTGTAAAAAGTGGTACTTTATAAGGTCACTTGTTTTTTTTATTGTTTTATCTTTATTTGTGTATTTATTTAAATACTTATAATATTATATTTATAAATGTAAAACTAGAGGATGAATTTATTTTTGTAAAACGGTGTCTCATAATCCCATGTGGGACAGATCAGAAGGCATGACACAGACATTAAAATTAACTTACTCTCTAACCATGAACTCAAATAATAAATAAATAATAAAAAAAAAAAAAAAACATTGACTAGACTTATCGTTAATAAGCTTATACCTGAGTTTCTCTAGAGTCCAGTAATGCGTTGCTCCATTCTTCTGATCCTGCACCTCCACAGCCACTATTGTCTGAGGGAAAGGTCTGCTTTCTCGCTCCTTGGCCACACAGGGTGGCAGCAGGTCAGGAGGCAACGGGGAGTAGAGAGTGTCCGTCAACAAGACAAACTGGAACTGAACCTGAGGATGACACAAGACATAAAATGTGAGAAACTGACTCTTTACATGCCACTGTGATCCTATTCCCAGCCCACTCACATCTGCAACACACAAAAGCAAATTCCAGTGGTCATAAACAATGATTTCACCATAAAAATAGGTTTGATTTTCTGATAACTGCAAAAACATGAAGTAGTTGTTCATTTATATACAGATACCAATTTTTACAAATACTGCATTTTCAGTGTATTAAACGTAAGATAGATATTGATGACCACAGGAGTCGAGACAATCCATTACTTTTCTGGAGACTCCTTTTGTCTAAATTACTGTAAGATGAGAACTGTTATTTTATGGGGCACTAATTTACGTCACTTTAAGCAGCAAAAAGGAGATTTTGATTTAAAAAGAAAACGTCACATTTTTACCCAAATCACAAATGTGTCCCAGTGCTAATTAAGGACCATGTTTTCTAATGTCCCACCTTCTTCTTCAGCTCCACGCTTATAGCGTTGGCCTCCTTGAGAAAGATGGCATTGCCCCAAAGCAGATCTCTGAGAGAGGTGAACTGATAGAAACGCCACTTTCTGAAAGCCCACAGAGCCAACTCGGTCTCATGCTCTGTCCAAGGCACTGCGGAGGCAAGACATTTAATGTGAGAATCACATGTGACCAAATAAAAGACAGATTTGTTTGAGTAGAGACAAAAATGTGTTTGTGATGTTGGCCTAAAAAAAATTGACTTGACTTGATTTGACCGCATCACCTTCCTCTTCAGGCTCCTCCTCTTCCTCAGGTGACTCCAGGTACCGAGAGTCCACCTGTTTCTGAAGAGCCTCCAGTTTACTTTCATAGTCCTGAAAGACAATAGATGATCAGAAACAGAAATGGTTTATAGGGAGTTCTAATTCTAATTCACTGTAATGTTTTCTTGTGGAGCTTTCTCTCACCAGTCTCTGCTGTTCTAGCAGGTTACTGGCTTCCTCTCTTTCTTTACGGTACTGATCCTCCAGTTCCTGAAGCCTGGAACAAGATTTACACAGTTACAGTTACAGTACATGACAATGCCATGTTATTAAATTAAATGTATTATTGTCCAAACTCACCTCTGCTCCATCTCCTGCTTCATGTCGATGCCTTGTTTCTCCAGCAGCTCTCTCTGAGCAAAGGCCCAGTCGACGGGTTCCACGGGCGTCTCAGCGCACGGCGTCCTCTCTCGCTCCAGGCGAGCCTGCTCTGGGTCGTTGAAGCGAAACACGTGGCTCTTTCCCATTATGATTCGATTCCCTGTAAAGTTAAGTTTGGAAAGGGTTGAATATCTTAATAAATTATCTTACACTGAAATGACAAAACTGATATCACTAACAATCTTTTTTCTTTTCTTTTTTTTTAATTTAAAGACATTTTTAGAATCTTACCTGATCGCAGAACAATAGGTGAGGTCACTCTCTTCCCATTGACATATGTCTCTGATCCCTCGCATGGCTCAAGGATGACACATCCTAATTGAAGATATACCAATTGTTTTAAATATATTCAATATAACAAATGGTGGGTTGGAACATTTATTTAATATCGCAATTTTCAAAAAAGTCAAAAACAGCCGCAAGTCTTTTACCTTCTCCCTGAGGGCCTATGGTGCTGCTGAATGTGCAGTGCTCATCTTTGATGAAATGGCCACTGAGAACAATGTCTTGGCGACTCTTGGCATTTTCACGGCCAACCCTGTGGGAAGATGATGTCATCGAAATGTGGGGGAAAAAAAACAGCTCTGCATCTGGACTAAACCTCAAAATAGAAAACATGTAAAAACTCTTACTTTGTAGTGCCATCTTTAATGTAATAGAGAAGACACTCAGACATCAGTGGGTCTTCGTTCAGGTTCACCAGGTGAGGCGTCTGAAAGGTGAAATTGTGATGTTTATTATTTAATGTGTGTTTTTGAAAGAATAGACACGTCAACAACAAGCAGCTTACAAACGCCGTACCTTTTTCGGGGAGAAGACACCCAAGGTGCCTCCGTCTTCTCTCATGGCAACACCCATCTCAGCCAGCAGGGCCTCTCTACAGTGAGTACACATACATCACAGGACAGTGTTTGGATTGTGTGAGCTGAGAGGTTAGCCTGTGATTGTTGGATGTTGCATGAGACACTGCTCATAAAAAGCGTCACAATAGGCTGTCATAACGTTTTACAGGAGTTTAGTCAAACTAACTATTTATGTAATTTTGACCTAATGACGATGACAAACACAACAATCCCTCTCATAGTGTCTCTAATAGTTTTTATGAATGAATTGTCACTTGTCACCTTAAACCTTAATACCTCAAATATCACATGAATGATTCATTAACCACGGGTTTAAAAACATATGGCACCAATGTTATGTGACCAGAATGTGAGTGAGGGATGCAGTGATCATGTGAGCTACTGAATATGCACTCTCTTTAAAGATCAAAGACGAAAAAGCAAAACAGGCAAGTATTATTTTCTAAAAAGACGGTATCAGACTGATATCAGTATTAGTAGCTATTCCAGGCTGTGACCACGCCATCCCTGTTGTTATCTATCATTTCCATTCATAGATTGATACTGACATCTTGCCAGCACATCCTTGAAAACTGAATCTAAATACATGTCAGGGGTTTAATCTAAATGAGGGACTTTATTTTGGTTTTGGAGAAACCGACCTGATAGTAGAACTGTTGAGGTAAGAATAATGGGACCATCCTTCTTGCTATGGAGCACAAATATATATGAGCAAGAGCTGAAGACTACGTGACCAACCTCTCCATGCGAATGGCCTCCGTACGACGCAGCTTCTCCTCCCAGGTTTCATTGAGCTCAGCAATGATTTTCTCAGTTTCCTGCGAAATTAAGAAATGGATTTATAAAGCGCAATTCTATCTGATTTCATTACTTTTTCTCTTAGTTTTTCTCTTTATTTGTATATGAACTTCATTTTTCCAAGCTCTACATCAAACTGAACAATGTCACCCATCTTTCTTACCTTGAGCCTCTCGATGGTCTCTTCACTGGCCGGGCTGAAGATGCGATCATGAAGGTTGGTGATGGAGCCGGCACGGCTGGACAGGGCCGAAATGGAGGGAGACGGGCTCATTCCTGTCATGGCGTGTGTCACTGTGGAGAGATCACCCCTTTGATCGACAGCCTGGCGATTATTTACAAAGTTCTTATAATCGCACAGGTCTGCCAGAGAGAGAGGCGTTGCATGGAGGAGAGCAAGGAAGGAAGTACAGGAGGAAGGGAAGGTAGAAGCAGATGCCAGGTAATTACGGAAAGACATCAGGGATTGAGAGGAACACGCGGAAAATGGGAGAACGACAGGGAGGAGTACAAAAACAAAAAGAAGAGAGAGCTCAAATAATGGATCAAAGAAGCAGAGGTAATTTAAGCCATTACAGACGGAGAAAAAAGAAAAACTCAAACCACCCAATAAATAAAATACATTGAATGTTAGAGGCAATTTTCTCTGACACTCAAATACACAGAAACCAGTCAACAGGCTTGCAAGCATGAGATCATGACCAAATTTAGTGTTTACCAATTTTTATCTTTTTTTTGTTTGTTTTGTCAAACATTTCAGTTTGTTTTGTCTGTTTAGCACAGCCTTTGGTAGCATAACTCCTGTTAGTGCAGGCCTCAAAGCTTCACTACACAGAGAACCTGGATGCAACACTTGTTCCTCACTGATTTAAAATGGCGTCCTCCCAGTCAGTCCTTTATTCCATGATCACTAATAATTGTTTTCGAAGGTACACGCTTTATATCAACTATGATTTTTATGCTGCCAGCTTTTCTGATGCTGTATATTGGAGACAATATGCAACATGTTTGCATGGGATTGCAGGACAAAGCTTTATAAGCTTTTTATAACTGCTTACACAAAAAAAGGGTTTAGAGCCTCCTGTATTAAAACAAGAGGCAGAAAATGAGTGATACCATGGAAATAAGAATTAATGGGGGAAAATGGAGGCCATGTTGCTGAATTTTTTTTATAGATTTATAGTTCATCCTCTGTATCTGGACTTTTGGGAGGGTAATTTATGTGATGCTCTAAACAATTACTGTATGATTTAAATAGTTTTTGCTTATTTATGTCTTATCTGTCTTCACATTATGTTCTCTTGGGGTTGCTAATCAGGTCTCTTGTGTGATAGAGGAGGAAGGCCGGCTTGGGATTCATTTCTTTTAGTTGCAAAGCGCAGGCTGGCTAGAATTATACACACATTTCAAACCAGTGATGACTGGGCCGGTGCAGCGATACGCTGATAGGACAGAGGAGAGAAGACAATGTGTGAGAGACACTGTCTTGGATGTGAACTATGAAAAATAAATGTGCATGTGTGTGTTCACACCCTATATGTCTGACATACATTTTCTGTGACTGGAAGTTGTGTTTACCCCATGTGACACTCACTCTCTATGATGTCTCCCAGACCCTGTGCGTACAGCAGGTCCTTGAGTCGAGCCACCTCCTCCTTCAGCTCACGCACCAGCCGGTTGTTGGGGTCCTCGTTGATCACAGCATTGCAGCGAATCTGTTTGGCGCGGTCAGCGTACCTGGAGGAACAGAAAAGTGCTAATTGGTCAACAGGCCTCTGTTGTTAAGTCCAATTTCCTTGCTAATATGCAAAATATGCATCTAATTGTTACAAAATCTAATCGGTTTACTCTGCGTGTTAAATCTGTGGTCACAGTATGCAGAGCGAAACTGCACATTTATATAATGACGATGTATATTACTTACTATCCTTAAAAATATATTTAATTGACATTTGTTTCTTACCGGAGTGTACTAAGGGTTTCATCATAGTTGATATCAGCCGGGCTGAGGGCAGCCACCATAGCAGTGCGAGAGTTTCCTCCTAAAAAACAGAAAAGAAAACAATGCTTATTCACCACAATCATAATGGGCTGTGCAACAATTGAAATGTTCCAAATACGGTTCTGCAATCAAACTGCAGCTTTTAGCAACTGGAAAAACAACAAGCAATGCTACGTGTCTAACTGATTATGAATATAACTGATTATGTGCTGTTTCTGACAATAATTTTTTTATTTGAAGTAGCAGTAGTGGATTAACCACTACAACTGTCATTTTTGGTGTCTTATAAATCTTTCCTGTAAAGCACTTTTATAAAATAAAAAATCAGTAGTAGTAGAAAGTAGTACATACCTAAGTTCTCCCTCAGTAGCCAAGTCAGGACTGAATCTCTGTATGGAATAAAATTTTCAACCTTCTTCTTTTTCTTGTTCTAAACAAAAACAAAGACAAAATGACTCGTCATTGAGCCTGACGAAAAAAAAAAACACAGAGTACATCCTCTTCCCAGCTGCGGTAGCTCGAATTGCTTACCTTGTTTGGTGCAGAGTCCTGACAGATGAGAGACAAAAGTGTGTTATTTAAATAACAGTAAATGAGACACGAGTAAGTAAACAAGATAAAAAAAAAGTAAAAACATACCTGTTCAGCTAGAGCAGAAATAACTTTGCCCAGAGTGGTTAAAGACTTGTTGATGTTTGCTCCTTCCTGCAAAGACCTCAAATTCAGTTATCTAACATATTTATTTTCCATCAATTATGTGCAAATGTTTTAAAAATGCCTCATAATAATTTATATACAATAAAGGAGCAACCTCCCTCTCACCTTCAGTCTGGTCCCTTTAGCTCCGGTTGAGTCGGCTCTCTCGCTGCCGGCCAAGTCCACCAGACTGATCTTACTGACCTGTATGACGGTAGGAGATAATATTTAAAAACACAAACCTCTGAATTTTAAAATCAACAATGAAATACATTTCACCTGTATCTCACAAAACTGGGCAGTCAAACTTAATGTGTGGTTAAAAGTCAATACTACAGCACTTCTATTAGATAACCACACAAAATTATAATTTATTAAGTGTATGAGTTGAGCTTAGTGTCAGAACCTTTTCTGAACTGTTGTCCGTCTCCATGTCGCGTTTCTTCTGTGTGAAGATGATGTTGAAGACGGCGTGGGAGCGACTGCTGGTCTCATTCATGTTGGTAGCAGCCACAGTCCTGTGGATTTAGTAGTGTATTATTGACTTAAATTCACCACGATCAAATCACTCATGTAAATAATATCCGCCATCCATCACTACATCGACCATCATTGGAGAAGGTTCATCCATAATTAGCAAATAAGCTTCAGTTACCTGGCTTTATTCCCAGAGTCCATCAGGTCCTGGATGTCGTTGTAGGAGGTGACGGCTAGTTTTGATAAATCTTCAACATAGGGTCCCATCAGTGGATGCTCTCTGACCCGCAGGTTGCCTTTGTTTTTGGGGTTCAGCAGGTCACGCACACGCTCACAGTAAATCTCCATGTAACTCACCTGTAGGAAGCAAACAGGAAGTCATGTCATACAACTATGTACTGCAATGAGCTATACAGTGGTTTTAATTGTGTCCTTAACAGAAAAACAAGCCCTAGGCCAAACTAAAGAGCCATCAAGACAATGGTATGAAAATTATTTCTTATGTGTACATTGTTAAAAGTGCTGCTCTTCTGTTTTACAACAGAGTAAAAACAACTAGCTGCAGACAAAAAAGTGCAATACTTTTGACAGCACTAGGAATAACGAGTCATTTGTAAGAACACATTTGATCCTTGTGTGTTAATTACACATAATTATTGGGCTGCTAAGTTTGGAAACAGCTGATATACAGTAATAAAATGATGCCCTCTCAAATAGTGGTGTTTCCTTTGTTTACAGTCTTTGAGTCTCTGCTAAATAAAAATAACATCATTACTAAATTTAGGGAGAAAATGGTGGGGTCGAGATCACTCACCTCCACAGAGTAAGACATGTTGTTGTCATTATTGCTGCCATTGATTTTGGTGAAGAGGTCCTCGCACAGCTAGCAAATAAAGAGGATATATATAGCTTACAACGTTTGTATTTTATAAAACAATAAAAACATCAATCAAAAGACAACTATTGCTGTGTTTTTCAGATTCTCATATTGATCAATGAGAATTGTGCACTGTGTTACCAGAGGAATGATTCCTTGTTGGTCCTGCTCCTGTCGTCCCATCATGGTATAGCTTTTGCCTGCTCCTGTCTGGCCATATGCAAATATGCAAACGTTGTAGCCTTCAAAGGCATGGAGCAGCATCTCCTCTCCAATGTCCCTGTACACTTGCATCTGGGACGCATAGTTGATGTCCTCTGGCTGCAGATGTGGAGGGAGTGGAGTAGAAATATTGGCAAATGAAGTTTAGAGATGTGTTTTTCACAGCATGACATGCTGCTAAAACAGAATTTGTTTTACACCATGAAATTTTAGTCAAACTATACAATTAGCCATTAGTTTGAGAGACATTTTTTTTCTTATCTGACCAGCAGCAGTATGTTAAATAAATAGAGATGGTGAAACTCACCGTAGTGTGGGACCAGTAAGAATAGTCAAAGTTAAAGCTCTTGTTTTCTTTTGGCTGTTTTGGATTCAGGATTGCTAAAAAAAAAAAAAGGAGCAAAACAGACCCATCAATTTACTAAACACAAAAATAAATATACCTTTCAATGCAAAATGACAGCTTTTTCCAGAGTAATTTGCACAGTGAATAAGACAATGTACTAGGGTGTTAAGGGTGTTACCCACTCATGCTGCTACACACCTACAGTTTATATTATGTCATGTCCAATACAGATGAATCCACTGCTTACAATCAAGTACTCTCATTTTCGACTTACTTTCATGTAATATGATCGTACAATGATTTTTTTGATCTTAGTTTCTTTTCATATAAATATTAAGATGATTGTTAATGACAGAGTAGAATGAAAGTAAACAGTCAAACTACAGACAGACAGACAGACAGACCACTGGATTGTCTAAACAGATCATACAGGACTTATTAGACTTTAGGGAGTATCAATAGCAGACATTTTAAATGCACCTTCATTCTTTATTCATCCTAACAGAGAAAGGGTGCAGTGTATGCGCAGTCAAAAACAAAAGCAAACTGAGCAGTAGCAGATTCTGCTTGCTGCAAACTGAATCTAGTGTGTCGCCCCATGCAGATAAGTTCAACATAGCAGAAAAAATGTCCTGCTGTAACATGAACTCAGCCAGAAACAACAGTAAAGCAATTTAACAGTTAAGCTAATTAGCTGAAAACAATGAAAATTTGAATCTTTGGCTGTAGTGAGGTCATTAAAAACACTGACAGGCACAAACGCGCGCACACACACACATACACTGTGTTTGACATCAGCTGACCCTGTCAGGGCTCAACCATAACAATGGAGTCTCTTTGGTTCCTGTAGCTCGTGTGATGAGAGCGCAGAGCTGTGGCGGTCACTGAATCCTACACACAGTGACAGGGCTTCAGGCCTGACTGAAGCTTTTGTTTCCCTGTCTAAATGCCAAGATGGCACATGCTTTCCTGCCCTCTCTCCTGCTACTGGAGGCCAAAGCTGCCTACCGGACAAATATCTGAGGTGAAATGCAAAACTTGGCTCAGTGATGGGTCACAGGACTGCAATATAAACAGAACCACAGAGTCACAACACTGTGGCTCGAATGAAAGTAAAACAGAGGACGTATGATTTGCCTAACACTGCAAATGAAGATAAAACTGCTGTCTATGAATTATGACGTACCTAATAAAATGTTAAGTTTCATATTCCTGTTAACATGTTGCAAAGCATAGTCTAATGCTGATGGAATCTCCAACAGGACATTCAAATCTGAACAATAACGTAATGTAATCTACATAATATGACAAAGATTGAAATACATGTCTAAATCCAATGATTGCTTATTCTGAATAGGACCTTATTTAACTAGGTAATCTGATAATGCTGTTAACAAGACAGTGTCTTATTCAGACTATTGTCTTAATCTATCTGATAAAAGAATATAGGTATCTAGTAATTACTCTCTTTACATGTTGGGATTGAAGCAGCAGACTAGTAGATCTCAAAATTGAAAGTGTTGACAAATACTTACAATTAGTCTGGTATTTTTGCAAAAATCTATTTACATTATAGCTTTGACAAGGTTGATATGTAGCAAATGGTTGTCATCTAAAAGTTGGGATCTGTCATAATCAGTATTTTGAAAACTGATGAATAATGTATAAGTGAGTAAGGGCAAAGAATAGTATGAAATCTAAAAAAAAGTATACAGGGCAATTGCATGTACATGTACAACATCATATTATATAAATGTTATTTCATATTTTTGTTTATCTACAGACAGTTGCAGTCTCAAGGTTGACTTATTTTCCTATTAAAACAAAGTGAGCAGCAGATCAATACTGTAGCATCTGTCAACACTGTCACATCATAGTGTATGCCATCATACACAACACTTCAGGTCGTACTCACTTGTGGTGTTCCCCGTCATCTGAATGATGCATTTACTATCCTTCCCAATCTCTCTGGAGTTAAAGGGTCGAACCCTCACAGCGACTTTCACCGACGCCGCTGCCATGATGCAGGTGGGTGTGTGATCAGGGGGAACAGCTGGAGATCCTTGTGGCGACACACACACACACACACAGACAACGTACTCCTGCACAGGCAGATAATGAGAAACACTTATTAGAATTGTCAGCAACATTTGTGAATATGTAGGAGAGAAGCCCACGTTTGTTGTCAAGCACCTATACGTTGTCACTACATTACACCGCAATAGTATTTAATAATCTGGCAAAAGGATTTGATTCACTTGATTCTTTTGTGGGTTGTTTATGTAAAGATAGATCCATATTGAGGACACGGCCTTGACAAGAGCATACAGCTGAGAATAACATGATCCTCCATTTTCAGGCCCTAAATCAGTGAGTTTGGCTTCAGGCAGAGACTCACAGCTCCTGCTTCACACTGACTAAACGTCTGGGTCATCAGTGGTCAGAAGGATCATCAGCATCCCTCATATTCTACAGTAAAATGGCAGCTTTTTCTGCAGACATCATCCTCTAACCTCAACCAGCATGAGCTGAAGGCCTTGTGGACAAACTGTCTCAACACAGCGCAGACAATAACACATTTCCCTTGTCTAAGTAGACCTGTGACGATTGTTTATCTTTACAATAATTAATCCTCTGATCATTATTTGAAATAGGTTCATCTGTCCATGACCCATTTATTTATTTATTTATTTATTTTTGTTGTTGTTGTTTTTAAGGCTACGTTTTGCTCCACTTGATCATGGCGCATCAGCATACAACCAATGACAAATCCCTCTTAGTCACATATATGTATATATATACATATATATACATATATATACATATATATATAAATTGCTGTTTCTGAGTAAATACATGGACGAAAGCAATTGTAACATTCGATTGGACATTTATATATTCATATTTGTATAACCTGTGTATAAATACTGTCTCCTCCATCTTGCGAAAACTGCCGCACCTCAAAAACAGGCCGCGTAAACACAAACGGAACAGACGCTGCGCCAGAAAGCAGGTCAATTCACACAATCGTTGTTTGAATCACATTTTCATCCATTTTGGCATTGAACTGTGTATTTCACTGACTCGCAGTTAAGTGCGTTATTCCATGAAAACATAATTGCTGGAAGACAGCGACTCACAGAAAAGAACTCGCACGTTAAAAATCTTGTCACCGTCGTTTCTAGATAATGTACACAGGCCCTTTACGCGTCACCTGTCCTCATCTAGGCGTGACACAAGAAAAAACATCACACATTCGTGTCTTACCTCAGCAACTCAGCCTCGAAGACCACAGTGGGACAATCCTCTGTCCATTCAAACCTCCTCAGATTTCCTCAATCTGCAAACCGTGATGGTGCGTGTCTCTCCCTCTCTCAGTTAGTCTAGCATCCTTCCTCCCCTCGCATCCATACATGGAGAATCCGCCGGGGAAAAGAGCATCAATTTTGGGTGGGCTGATGAATACAGCGGCGCTTCAGTGACAGAGACAGGAGGAGAGAGGAGGAGCGAGATAGATCAGCAGCAGGGTGGATGTTCCAGCGCGCTGTGCCTATGTCGGTCTGAACGAAGGGAAAATGGCGGTGTTGCTGTGGCAGGGATGCTGCTGGGAGGCGGTGGTGACATCAGCAGCATCAGCATCATCAGCAGCCATGCAGCTCAGACTGAGGCAAAGCAGAGAGGAGAGGGATCACAGCCAGTGGCGTGCACAAACATTTCAGGGTGCAGGGACTCAAGTGAGGCAGATGAATCATATTAATTGAAATTAAATGAATAGATTATGCACATTTCGTACTTGATCATGGACACAGCCATGGATGGACGACTGAAGAACTCAGGGGGGCACAAGACACAGGGGTCAGCGAAGGGCACCTGGACTTGCAGAGTCTCTATATAAACCAAACACATTTGTGCAGATTTCATACAAAGTCATTTCAATGTGCTTTATGACACAGTAATACAAAATTAGAATTAGGTGGGCAGTGCCTCTAATGGCTAAAATATATAACTACTTTAAGTCCAAAGATAGGTCCAATACAAACATTTCTTGTTAACATATAATACATTTTTGAAGTAATGCAGTGAGATAAAAGGATTGCTTTTACCTTTTGTCCTCTCTGCTTTTCCGTAATACAATAGCCAAAGTAAAATCCACTTTGTTGGTATAATATATACTGTGTGTGTTGTGCTTTGTTATTGGTAACTAGTGTGCATTAGGGCCTTTTGTTACACTGCTGGTTGAAAAACATGTTTCTGTCTATCTCCTGTATGTGAATGATAGGCACTGCAATGAAAACTGCATTCACTCACTCAATCTTCTGCCGCTTTATCCTCCACATGCAGTTTGCGTGGGTCATAGGTGTGGGACAATGGTAGCTCAGTGGTAGAGCAGGCAGTCATCAAGACTAGAAAAGCGCTATATAAACACAAACCATAGGTACACCCTGGACAGGTCGCTAGTCCATCACAGGGCTGAATAGAGACAAACAACCATTCACTCTCACACGCACTTAGAGTGTGCAAACCTAAAAACACACAGGGAAAACACTCAAACCCCATGCAGAAATGCTGAAAACTGTATTATTTGCAAATAAACATAAAGGCGACCTTCGATGCTTCACTATTTTCATTTGAACTCTGCCTTAATGTAACTAAAACGCAGCTTATGTGTAATTTAAGTGGTCAGATACTGATTAAATCCATGTGATTTACACATTAGTTGCACTGTGTACTGTTAAAAGGACTGTTTGTCCCCCTCTAGCGCAAAAGTCAAACTCCGCCTATGCACAAAGACAAAGCTGCTTAAAGGTCCAGTGTATAAAAAAAAATGAGTGACATCTTACGGTGAAACTGCAGATTGTGACAAATGGAAACTGCAAAGACTCCGCTCACCCAGCCCTTTACCCACGCTCATGCCAGGAACTATGGTGACCTTCATATGCCAAGAATGATGTTATGTCTAAGAAAGGATGTTGTTTGCCTTTGTATACACCGTAAGCTGCCACTTCAAAACACATGCTCTAACTACAGTTTGTCCATTCAGACGGCTGTAGAAACATGGCAGTGCAAGATAGAGCAACATCTAAAGTACATAGAAGGGCTTTATTCTAAGGCTACAAAAAACATATGATTTTAATTATAAAGTGAATATACACCTTTGGGCAACGTATTCAATTTTCTACCAAAGAAAAATGTTACAGAGTGGACCTTTAAAAGGAGTCAGACCATTTGTTAAATTAAATGTAAAAAGTACAAATATAAAGACTTAATATCAGAAGCAGTTAATGCACACTCAGTAAGATTACACATTAATCAGCTTGTGTCTCTTTTAAGCTGGGCGTTCTCTGTGCGAGGGGTGGGCAGGCCTTTTACATGTCCAGTGACCTGTTGCTCAAGGTTTTGTCATGACAGAGTCGTATTTCCTTTTTTTTTTTTTTCACAGACCTTGGAAGGTCCATGTGGCTAATCATTTTTCATCTAAAACAATATGTAAAATATTTCTGGCCTGAGTCCACATGCCTAAGCCACTATCTAGCCAACTTTACGACGCCGATAACCTGCAGGTTTGACACAACAAGTTGGATGTTTAAGTGAGAGGAGACTAACAGTTTTTGACTTGTTTTGACTTGAGTCATCATACATGAGGGTCTTCTTTGCACTGTCTATGACGCAAGCAGTGACGTGGAAGGCCTACCAATTGGTTAAAAAATAACTCATTAGTACAAGATAATGTCTCTTCACTGCGCTGCACTATGGACAAACAGTTTTATGATGTCTTCTGTGAACAAATATATCTATCAGCGCCCCTTCTCTTATGGTGTAGATTTTGAAATAACAATCGATAGCAAAGGTCAGTGGAAAAAAAACACCAAGTCCCATTTATTTACAGGTGGTCTAATTATTGACTAAGACAGACTCGGAGAGGGCACTTTCTGCTATGCCTGCCATGACATAACAAGAAGACAACATTATCAGATTTTGACTTTTGTAACTTTTTCTGTATAATATATATTTTTTCCTTTAATGTTACACTTATTTTATATTATTACTGAAGGAAAATAAGCTTTAATTGTTTCTTTTTGTCTTCAGACAAAAATACTGCTTCTATTTATATGATGTTTTCAAAGTCATGTGGACACGTAAGCAAAACAAATATGTAAATGTCCCATGAGCATAAATCATTGCAAGATATCAGTGTTTTGCATGAACAGGAATTTTGGAAAACAGGATATGGTAAGTAACAGTAATTCTGGAATTCCTCCTTCTGGCATGGACTAACTTGTACTTGTTTGACACTAAAATGAGAACAAAATCATTGGAACAAAGTCCCAAGTAAATCACTGAAAACCAAATGAAGACATGATCATTCAGAGAAGAGGTGATCAGAGCGTGATAGTCTGAAGTCAACTTGTGTTTCTAACCATGCTGAAGAGCCACTTGGTCAACATGATTGTGTGTGTGTGTTAATGAATCCTACAAAACAAGGGCAAAGTGCTCATGCATAATGTAGTGAACTTAGATTCCTGCAATTAAGAAAACTTTTTTTTTCCGTTGCGTTATTTTATTTATTGTTATACACCAAATTAAATGTGACATCCAGTGTTTGGATTGAGCCACATGGAAACAATTGAAGAACAAAACATCTGTCTATAAAATGAACTGCACAAGCCTTTAATGACGCACTTGACAATGAAATTGATCTGTTTCCTCAACTGTGTATTTATGGGGCTACTAGGGGGCGGGTGTGTGTATCTACATAGTTACCAGCCACCCCTTCCTCCTCGGAGAGAGCAGATTGGCTCTGAGAGGAGACTCCTCTTTACAAGCCCAGTGCTGGCAGGACAGGAGAGTCAGACAAAATCAACAAAACCACCTGCAAACTAACCAGAACTGGATCCAAGCTGATAAGGTGCTCACATTTTCCTCAAAAGTTCAACAGTCAGGTTTATTGGACTGGAAATTGGGACAGGCAATAGAATTGAAATCAGCACCAAATGTGAATATATATATATATATATTTAAATCCAGGTTGAAAAAACATCTATTCTCATAATTAATTATCTCTTCTCAAGCACAACTGTAATCTTTAAACCACACTTTACATTTAAAGTAAATTATTGTTTTATGCTGGACTATAATTTAACTTTTTCCAATTTTTCTGTGGTTGTTTTTTACTTTAGTACATTGGGTTTGTTCAAATGTATGTGTTTCAATGTTACCAATTGTTATGTAAAGCACACTGAGTTGCCTCTGTGAAGGAAATGTGCTGTACAAATAAAGCTCCTGTGCCTTGATAGTGTGGATCTGTGACAAAACATCCACTATTGACTCTTTGCAACAGAGATATTTACATTCAAATTAGATTAGAACAAAAGTGAGCTTGCTTGACACATAAACATTTAAGTGAAATATGTATTTGTTCATTTAAATGACCAATTGTGGTTCATTTTATTATTATGAAAATGTCCACATTAACCACATGATCATAAAATATACTTTCTAACTGTGACTGTTTAGAAACCTTCAGTCATTGAAGTAAGAGAAATCTGGCCTGTACAGGACGTTTCTTTAGTTTTTTGACACATTTATCAACATGACCTCATATGGCATAGGATACATCCCTTGTGCCATCCCTTCAGTCAAGTGACACACACCGCCCCTCGACCAACAGGTCAAAGGCCTGTTTTAAATCTTCACCCAAAACTCACAGTCGGACTGAGTCTCTCCGTCTGTCGGTGGTGATCTCACACGGTGAAAACATCTCAGGAACCCGCACAGCAGCAGTGATGCAGCGGTCTTTCCTCAGCCGGGGTGCGCTGCTCGCCCAGCAAACTGCAGCGGCCCTCGAGGGTCGGAGCGCACCAATTCTGCAGCGCATGGACCGCTCCATGTCCTCGGTCTCCATCCCACCGCCGGCGTGCATTCTGCGGCCACTCGAGGTTCCACTGCGGTACCTGTTCGGGCCAGGACCCTCAAATGTTCCTCCACGTGTTTTAGCTGCTGGGTCCAAGCCGATAATTGGTCACTTGCACGCAGAAATGTATGAGGTAAATGTTTTAGTCTGAGAAATTGGATAATATTCAAATTATTAATGATAAAACTGGATTTGCTTTAGTCGAGTTGAATTTCAAGTCAATTTGCCTATATGCATGTATCTGAACAGACCATTTTGTGTCTTGTGGCTATGAAACTTAGAATACATAATTTTTACTCATACCGGAACGACGTCATTGCATAGAAATATCTAATATTACTAATGTAAAATAGTTTGAATATGTGTTTACACCACATACGTTTTATTTTATTTTGTTGTATTGTTTTGACTACACTGATCTTTAAGGTTGTAGTTACTCATGGCAACAATTCAATTACAATAAAACAACTACATTTTAACTATAAAGGCACTAAATAAATATGGAGTGTGTTTCAAGATCAATAGTTGTGCGTAATAGTGCATTGGATCCGATGTTTACCACCACTTCGAACACACACTATCGATGACCATTAAACTGTTTTTTGTTGGTGTTTTTTTCCTGCCCATTGTCTCAGATCATGAATGACATCAAGAAGGGGATCCACTACGCCTTTCAGACAGAAAACAACATGACGATAGCCATGAGCGGCTCTGGTCATGCTGCTATGGAGTGTGCGGTGTTCAACACCGTGGAGCCTGGAGAGAACGTGCTCGTCGCCATTAACGGAATTTGGGGAGAACGCGTTGCCGAAATTGCAGACAGAATGGGTACAACGTTACGCGCGACTTTTACGGACGCATCATTCATGTCTCCGTGTGTGTTTGTTATTGTGTGTTTGTTATTGTGTGTTTGTTATCATATTTCTGTATTTCATTTAGGTGCCAATGTACATAGAATGGTAAAAACACCAGGGGGATATTTTACTAACACGGAAATTGAACAGGTAAAGCATTTTCTATACTGTTATACAGACTACAAGCGGTCAAACAGTAGAAAATATTTACTATATTACATGAAGTGACGTTATTCTTACTTTATTTGCAGGCCATAGTAAAACACAAGCCAGTCCTGTTTTTCCTCACACATGGAGAATCCTCTGCTGGCCTCTGTCACCCAATAGATGGCATTGGAGACATCTGCCAAAAGTGAGGCTCATCCTGTATCTGTCACAAACACAACATAAATCCAACAGCTGGCTAATTATTACAAATAATTATTCTCACCACCCACTGCTGTGTACCTCCCGCAGACACAACTGCCTCTTTCTGGTCGACACAGTCGCCTCACTTGGAGCGGCACCAATTTTTATGGATAGTCAAAGTAAGAAAATGATGAAAGATGAAACTCACCTCCCTGTTGCACCTTGCACTCCCATGTGATATAATATGTCTCTCCAATATGTGCTTCCAGATATTGACATCCTGTACACTGGTTCTCAGAAAGCTCTGAATGCACCTCCTGGCACAGCTCCCATCTCTTTTAATGACAGAGCATGGTGAGTGTTGTGTGTACCTCTGCGTGTGTCTCCATACACAAGGCCTACATTTTGTCCCAAACCTGTGGAATTGTGAACAAACAATCAAAGCTGTGTTATCTTTTTGTGCCTTTCCTTCATAGTCACAAGATGTTTAACAGGAAAACAAAACCAGTATCCTACCTCTTTGACATGACACATTTAGCCAACTACTGGGGTTGTGATGGCAAACCTGCCAGAGTGTAAGTAAAACCAATGTGTTGACCTATTACACCAGTGTTTGCTGGTAAAGATAATATTAAATCAATTATATTCTGGCTTTTAGATACCATCACACGGGTCCTGTGTCAGGATTCTTTGCTCTGAGAGAGAGTCTGTCAATTCTTGCTGAGAGGGTAAAGGACAGACATTTTGTTTCCAGACATTGGTGGTGGTACTTTTCACCACCTTATACATAAACCACACAAATTATACACTCAGTGGCCCCTGTCAGCATCTCCACTCATCTTTCTGACACGTTGTCTCCCTCTAGGGGCTGGAAGAGTCCTGGAAGAAACACAAGGAGTTGGCAGCCTATCTGTACAGAGGATTGGAAGACCTTGGCTTAAAGCTTTTCATTCCTGACAAGGTGAGAGAGACATACTACAAAACTGTATGATAAATATCAGCTGCTGCCATACAAAACTACTGCTAAAATCTGACATTTAAGAAACTAATTGTAAAGATGAAATGCTCTTGCCATGTTTAGTCCCAATTGCAGTGTAGCATTTCCTGAGGTGTTGCTCTGCTGGGATCAGATTTTTGTTTTTTAATACATGAAACGTGCTCCAGGATTTGAGGCTTCCCTCCGTCACCACCATTGCCATCCCTGAAGGCTATGACTGGAGGGAGCTGTTGGCCTTTATGATGAAAAACCACAACATGGAGATGACTGGAGGCCTGGGCCCTTCCATTGGCATGGTGAGCTGTGGCTGCTGTTTTTATATACAGTACATATTTCTTACAGACATAAACACAATCGACAAACAACAAAGACTTTCATCCAGCTCACAATCAACTAATAAACTACCTTAAGGGGTCGCCACAGCAGATCATCTGCCTTCATCTCGTCCATTTGTAATGAATTAGCAGGAAAAAGTAGTTAAATTCAACACTATTTCAGAGTGTATTTGGCACTGATGTGTCAATAATTATATACCTTACCTAAAAGTTACGGTTATCAGACGGGTGTTTTCATAGCTGTCAGAATTGTGCTGCTGAGTCACTGTGGTCTCTGATGCACTGCTCTTTACAATAGGTGATGAGGATTGGATTGATGGGATACAACTGTGAGAAGAGGAACGCTGACATGGCACTGCACGCTCTGGAAGACGCTCTCAAGAACTGCAAAAAGAGCAAAGCCTAAGAGAGCACATTCCTCCACCTGCAGGGCAACTGGAGCAGTGCATATGTTAGTGTAAAGCAGGTGTGCTTTTGATTACAGACATTTTATAAAACACATACCATGTGTTTTTCTTGTATAAGCAGTGGGGTAGTTGGTTGAATGACTAGATAATAAACTCCATAAAGGAGCATCCAGCTGGTGCTGATCTACAGTTTCCCTTGTATAAACAAACAGTGTTGTTTGAGTGGTGAGTGCACTGAATAATGTCAATAAAGTGTGCTTTATTTTATCAATCATTTGTGCTGCCTCATTGTGTGTCGGGGGAACGTAACAGGGACTTTTAAACACAGTTGCAGGAGTCTAAAAAGTTATGGCAGTGTTTCCCAACTCCGGTCCTCAGGGAACACTGCCCTGCATGTTTTAGATGTTGCCCTGCTCCAAAACACCTGATTCAAATGGTCAGCTTGTTACCAAGCTCTGCAGAAGCCTGATAACGAGCTGTTCATCTGAATCAGGTGTGCTGGAGCAGGGCAACATCTAAAACATGCAGGGCAGTGTTCCCTGAGGACCGGGGTTGGGAAATATTGCGTTATGCCACATAAAAGGTTGAGTGTGTAAGAATTGGTGACTTCTATTGGTGAGACTGCAGACTGTAACAAATGGAGGACTCATCCACTCAACCCTTCCTGTCCCAGGTGCACCAGTGAAATATGGTGGTCCTTGAATACTAGGGATAAGGGATGCAGTTATTTTTCATTTGACAGCCTCTGTAAAGCAAAGCTCTTGCTAAAAGTACATATAAAAACCAAAATCATTTCTTTTTGGAAATTATTAAACATGAATGCACACACATATATGGTCAGTATATGCAATGAATGCAAATTAAAACGAATATTAATCAGTGGACCGTAATCTGTGACATAACTACATTTCCCATAATTCACCATTGTTGTCCTTCCCATATAAATACACGTCACATCGACAACTGTCACAAACAGACTAATTATTTGCATGACATTTAAGCTTGAGCTTCTGTCTGAAATACACATTTCCTCCTCGGGAAAAATAATAATGGCTTGTCCCTTCCATCAAACAGGTAGGTGTATTGTTCACTGTTATTTTCTAACCATTATATATTGAGTTTGCTTGCACGCCCACTGCATACAATGTCGTGTAAACAACACACGTGTGATAACGTTTCTTATAAAGAGGTTTTAAACAAAACGGTGAACAAGTCAAATGTGTTCGCAGGTCTGTGTGTGTAGTTTTTATACTCTTGCTGACCATGTGGTGCGTTCACTTTCCTCCACGTTAGCCAACTTTAGCTTGAGTGAAAGGAAACTGAAAGCAGACACCAGTCGCGTTTAGCCGTTTACGCGAGGTGAGCTTAACATCTAAAGAACAAATTATTGTGTTTGTGACCATCAAAAATGCGTAAAATGACAACTATGTTTACCAAACTAGTTTAACAGAAGAGTCAAATCACCTTTACATGTTTTGCTGAGACTTCTCCTTCCGGTTTTCATGCCGCCAACACCACAGTAAGCGTGACACTACCACCCCCTAGTGGTTAAATAACAGACGTGCAACTGCATTGCCAATGAAATCAGTATTTCATTTTATTTTTTTAATATTGAATCTGTGGAAAGATGTTTACCTTTAATTGCTGCAGTGTAAAATGGTTTCTGTTCTCGAAGAGTTCTACCTTGATACTAATTGGTTTTAACAAAACCAGTAGTTTCACCTGCCACAACCTCCTATGATCCATGGTCTTGCTTTTTCATGTCAGTGTGTGTTTTTGTGTTTTACCAGTGGCAGCATTGAATCCAGCCATCCTCTCTTTAGACTGGCTTCTGGGCACGTGGAAGTCTGATGAGCATGGGGAAGGCTGCTTTCCAACCATCAACCCTTTCCGCTACACAGAGACTCTGCACTTCAGCCATGAGGGACAACCAGTCATCCACTTCATGTAGGACACTGTTTTTTTTATCCCGGGGAGGCAGTGCACAAGTGGCATTTTGGCTCAAGGCCTGGGCTGTTAAGAAGTTTCCCTGTAGAATAGAATACAAGTTTCCCTGTACAGGAGACAAAACCTGTTCATCTGTTGTACTTGCTGTGTCATCCCTCTTTCTGAGCTGAATCCTTGCCCTCATATACTAGTAAGAACAGCCTCTAAAAACACACACGCTAAACTATATCTAAAATTCCCCATAATCACTTGCTGAACATCTCAGATGAAATGGTTTTGAATGAACGAGAAAATGTAAATAAATCAATATCATGAAGAAATGTTCAACAGTTACAAAATCACAGCAAACGATAATGGATCTGAACTCGACTAAAACAAAAAATAAATGAATAGTGTTCCATTGTTTTGTGTCCAAACTGAGAAGGAAATAAGTGTGATCTTATGTTTCTAAACATATATGTCAAACAATCAGTTAAGCGTTCACCTAGTTTACTATATTCATATAAAAACTGAAAGTATTCACTTTCATCAAATGTCTTTCAGTTGAATCGACTCCTCTGTATTTTAATGGATGTACAGTTTGAACTTTATTATTAACTTGCTGGGCCTGATTACGGCAGTTCTACAAAGACACACAGTGCAAGGACAGGCATTCAGAGGTGCAGAGTGAGAATAAAAAAAAAAAAGCATCATTATCCTAATTATGTGACGGTGCAGCTCAATGTTGCTTTAGTAACAGGGAGAAAATTTAAAACCTGTCTCACTTATCACACTCAACAGTGGGGCTGGGTGTGACCAGACATGACTTGCAGTATGTTGAACCAGTAAGGGTTTATTGCTCCTATCTTGTGGCTGAATGGTCATTTTTGACTTGATTAAGACCCACATATTCCTTTCAGACACAGCCTTGTTGTCTGACTGGTTGTTTCTGCCTCACAATGTCTTGATTACATTAATAATAGTTGATTTCTGACAGATTATGGCCCACTCGGTCATTTGGCCGGTGGAAATCCTAATAAAGGTCCAATTCAAACTAAACGAGTAATACAAAAGCCTCTCTGTGTGTTGACAAACTTGTTCTGTGTTGACAGGTTCAATGCCTTCCATGCAGAGTCTAAAAAGCCTCTGCACAGGGAGTGTGGCTTCATTCGAATGCAGCCAGAAACCAACAAAGTGATGTTTATCGTTGCACAAAACACAGGTACTTCACTGGATGCAACCTTGACATTAGGTTCATTTCTAAAGGAAAGCATTTCTGTACTAAACATGCACAGTTCACACATGTTGACTGCAGAGTCTTGTATTATTCAGGCCTGGTGGAGATTGAGGAGGGGGAGCTGACAGAGAAGCAGCTGAACCTGAAGACGCACGCTCTGGCCAGAATTTCTTTTGCCAAGGAGCCACATGTTCAACAGGTGAAACTGTGATTCACTGTGTCATGCCATACGCTTAATTCAAATCTGCAAAATGTATGGCCAACGTAAGGTCCATGGAATGACAATAGAAATGTTCTCTGAAAATGAATCCAATTAAAGTAACATCTTTGGCACTTTGCTCCATCTTTCAGGTTTCCAGAGTGTTTCAACTTCGGCCAGATGGGAAGCTGGAGCAGACGGTTTCCATGACAACAGACAACCAGCCACTAATGACGCAGCACTTGCACATCACTTACTGTCGGTCGTCTTGAGCCAGCAAGAAGACGGGCTTCTTATACATAGAAATGCTGCTCTTTTGTGCAAAGCAAAGGTTGGATCAATAATCCCCTTTAAAACTTCTGTCCAGTTACACAAGTATGTCATTCATTAAAATGGCGTCTGGTTTGGGTGTTATGGTGTAGAATGGTTTCAACTGGCATCACCCACTACTAAATCTAAATTTATGGTATTTAGGTTCAGTGTGGATTATTTATCATATTTGTATTCACTGGTTGGTTACTGGTCTCACTTAAAAGGCACTATGCTCAGAGAAGCTGCTATTCTCTGAGCACCAATAAATGCTATGAAACCAAGTATGTGTGCGTGTGTTATGTTGATTTGTTTTGTCTACATGTTTTTGGGCTGTAAAGCTTATAATGCACTGATTTAAAAACTACAGTAAGAAGTGTCTGTACTGGAGTTGATTATCTATCTTTTGAGTGGTCCGAGTAGGACTTTTATAGATTTGGTGACATGAATAACCTAAATGTTCATCTACTTAAAATAATCCTGAGAGTTGCCCCAATTCTTCTCCCAGTTTAGTTTGCCTTTGGATTAGCTTTGTCGTTCTTTCATTCTTCATGTTTTTCCCCAATGTGGACTTCTACTGGATTATGCTTTTCTCTATTTCTCTGTCTTTATGGTGTCAAACTGCAATAGAGTTCACAAGGGCAGTTTTTTTTTTTTTTTATCTCAAGTCCACCATTTTCAACTCAAGGTTTTGACACTGATTCAAAGGGATATCCATACTTTAAATGTGTGAATATTTTAATTTATTGTAAATTAACACTTTGAAAGCAACAACCATCATGTACAAATCACACAATCCTTTTGAAGAGCTGTGGCATCGGCTCTTTTCATACTGCAGTGGTCATAGTCAGCATGAAAAAATAAAATTTGACTATTTACAGATTTAAAATGAAATCAGTACAAACCAGAATCTGTGCTGTCACTACACACCATTCCTCTGTCCTTAAGTTCTTTGGTCAGAAATGAGCACAACCCAACATTGTCTGATCAATCTAGTCTAAAATTGGTGCAAAAAAGGTTTAATCAACCATAGCATTTTGGGTCAGATTAAGGAAACACACTTCTCATCTGCAAATGCAAAGATTAAACCCTTTTAGTGTCAGTAGTTAATATCCCCTGATATTGCTCTTCTGAGTGAGACACCTATGCTTCAACAGGTGACACCTGACTTGGAGAATTTAGAGACCCAGCCCGCTGAGCATTCATTCTTTCATCATTCATCACAAACAGCTTCCATCACTCTTTCAGATGAACATTACGATGCAAATGATCATCACATGTCAGAACATCGGACTCAGCCCAATTCAATGCTGAATTTCGATCACATGCAGACGGTGCCAAATACAGGTCTGAACGCAGCTAATCCGCGCCCACATCTAATCATATAATGCAAATGATATATGATGCAAAAATCCCCTCTCTCATGAGTCACACAGGACTAGTTTAAGGCCAGGAGTGAAGTGTTTTGTGCCGTTTGTATGTAACCAGATCTCACAGGAACGATGTCGCTACCAGGTCTGAAGGGGGGCCACAGATGGAGAAGCCCTGGTTTACTGTACTATTGTACCGCCCCTCGGCCAACAGGTCAAAGGCCTGTTTTAAATCTTCACCCAAATCTTACAGTCGGACTGAGTCTCTCCGTCTGTCGGTGGTGATCTCACACGGTGAAAACATCTCAGGAACCCGCACAGCAGCAGTGATGCAGCGGTCTTTCCTCAGCCGGGGTGCGCTGCTCGCCCAGCAAACTGCAGCGGCCCTCGAGGGTCGGAGCGCACCAATTCTGCAGCGCATGGACCGCTCCATGTCCTCGGTCTCCATCCCACCGCCGGCGTGCATTCTGCGGCCACTCGAGGTTCCACTGCGGTACCTGTTCGGGCCAGGACCCTCAAATGTTCCTCCACGGGTTTAGCGTCTGGGTCCAAGCCGATAATTGGTCACTTGCACGCAGAAATGTATGAGGTAAATGTTTTAGTCTGAGAAATTGGATAATATTCAAATTATTAATGATAAAACTGGATTTGCTTTAGTCCAGTTGAATTTCAAGTCAATTTGCCTATATGCATGTATCTGAACAGACCATTTTGTGTCTTGTGGCTATGAAACTTAGAATACATAATTTTTACTCACACCGGAACGACGTCATTGCATAGAAATATCTAATATTACTGATGTAAAATAGTTTGAATATGTGTTTCCACCACATACGTTTTATTTTATTTTGTTGTATTGTTTTGACGACACTGATCTTTAAGGTTGTAGTTACTCATGGCAACAATTCAATTACAATAAAACAACTACATTTTAACTATAAAGGCACTAAATAAATATGGAGTGTGTTTCAAGATCAATAGTTGTGCGTAATAGTGCATTGGATCCGATGTTTACCACCACTTCGAACACACACTATCGATGACCATTAAACTGTTTTTTTGTTGGTGTTTTTTTCCTGCCCATTGTCTCAGATCATGAATGACATGAATGACATGATGAAGGGGATCCACTACGCCTTTCAGACAGAAAACAACATGACGATAGCCATGAGCGGCTCTGGTCATGCTGCTATGGAGTGTGCGGTGTTCAACACCGTGGAGCCTGGAGAGAACGTGCTCGTCGCCATTAACGGAATTTGGGGAGAACGCGTTGCCGAAATTGCAGACAGAATGGGTACAACGTTACGCGCGACTTTTACGGACGCATCATTCATGTCTCCGTGTGTGTTTGTTATTGTGTGTTTGTTATCATATTTCTGTATTTCATTTAGGTGCCAATGTACATAGAATGGTAAAAACACCAGGGGGATATTTTACTAACACGGAAATTGAACAGGTAAAGCATTTTCTATACTGTTATACAGACTACAAGCGGTCAAACAGTAGAAAATATTTACTATATTACATGAAGTGACGTTATTCTTACTTTATTTGCAGGCCATAGTAAAACACAAGCCAGTCCTGTTTTTCCTCACACATGGAGAATCCTCTGCTGGCCTCTGTCACCCAATAGATGGCACTGGAGACATCTGCCAAAAGTGAGGCTCATCCTGTATCTGTCACAAACACAACATAAATCCAACAGCTGGCTAATTATTACAAATAATTATTCTCACCACCCACTGCTGTGTACCTCCCGCAGACACAACTGCCTCTTTCTGGTCGACACAGTCGCCTCACTTGGAGCGGCACCAATTTTTATGGATAGTCAAAGTAAGAAAATGATGAAAGATGAAACTCACCTCCCTGTTGCACCTTGCACTCCCATGTGATATAATATGTCTCTCCAATATGTGCTTCCAGATATTATTGACATCCTGTACACTGGTTCTCAGAAAGCTCTGAATGCACCTCCTGGCACAGCTCCCATCTCTTTTAATGACAGAGCATGGTGAGTGTTGTGTGTACCTCTGCGTGTGTCTCCATACACAAGGCCTACATTTTGTCCCAAACCTGTGGAATTGTGAACAAACAATCAAAGCTGTGTTATCTTTTTGTGCCTTTCCTTCATAGTCACAAGATGTTTAACAGGAAAACAAAACCAGTATCCTACCTCTTTGACATGACACATTTAGCCAACTACTGGGGTTGTGATGGCAAACCTGCCAGAGTGTAAGTAAAACCAATGTGTTGACCTATTACACCAGTGTTTGCTGGTAAAGATAATATTAAATCAATTATATTCTGGCTTTTAGATACCATCACACGGGTCCTGTGTCAGGATTCTTTGCTCTGAGAGAGAGTCTGTCAATTCTTGCTGAGAGGGTAAAGGACAGACATTTTGTTTCCAGACATTGGTGGTGGTACTTTTCACCACCTTATACATAAACCACACAAATTATACACTCAGTGGCCCCTGTCAGCATCTCCACTCATCTTTCTGACACGCTGTCTCCCTCTAGGGGCTGGAAGAGCCCTGGAAGAAACACAAGGAGTTGGCAGCCTATCTGTACAGAGGATTGGAAGACCTTGGCTTAAAGCTTTTCATTCCTGACAAGGTGAGAGAGACATACTACAAAACTGTATGATAAATATCAGCTGCTGCCATACAAAACTACTGCTAAAATCTGACATTCAAGAAACTAATTGTAAAGATGAAATGCTCTTGCCATGTTTAGTCCCAATTGCAGTGTAGCATTTCCTGAGGTGTTGCTCTGCTGGGATCAGATTTTTGTTTTTTAATACATGAAACGTGCTGCAGGATTTGAGGCTTCCCTCCGTCACCACCATTGCCATCCCTGAAGGCTATGACTGGAGGGAGCTGTTGGCCTTTATGATGAAAAACCACAACATGGAGATGACTGGAGGCCTGGGCCCTTCCACTGGCATGGTGAGCTGTGGCTGCTGTTTTTATATACAGTACATATTTCTTACAGACATAAACACAATCGACAAACAACAAAGACTTTCATCCAGCTCACAATCAACTAATAAACTACCTTAAGGGGTCGCCACAGCAGATCATCTGCCTTCATCTCGTCCATTTGTAATGAATTAGCAGGAAAAAGTAGTTAAATTCAACACTATTTCAGAGTGTATTTGGCACTAATGTGTCAATTATTATTTACCTTACCTAAAAGTTACGGTTATCAGACGGGTGTTTTCATAGCTGTCAGAATTGTGCTGCTGAGTCACTGTGGTCTCTGATGCACTGCTCTTTACAATAGGTGATGAGGATTGGATTGATGGGATACAACTGTGAGAAGAGGAACGCTGACATGGCACTGCACGCTCTGGAAGACGCTCTCAAGAACTGCAAAAAGAGCAAAGCCTAAGAGAGCACATTCCTCCACCTGCAGGGCAACTGGAGCAGTGCATATGTTAGTGTAAAGCAGGTGTGCTTTTGATTACAGACATTTTATAAAACACATACCATGTGTTTTTCTTGTATAAGCAGTGGGGTAGTTGGTTGAATGACTAGATAATAAACTCCATAAAGGAGCATCCAGCTGGTGCTGATCTACAGTTTCCCTTGTATAAATAAACAGTGTTGTTTGAGTGGTGAGTGCACTGAATAATGTCAATAAAGTGTGCTTTATTTTATCAATCATTTGTGCTGCCTCATTGTGTGTCGGGGGAACGTAACAGGGACTTTTAAACACAGTTGCAGGAGTCTAAAAAGTTATGGCAGTGTTTCCCAACTCCGGTCCTCAGGGAACACTGCCCTGCATGTTTTAGATGTTGCCCTGCTCCAAAACACCTGATTCAAATGGTCAGCTTGTTACCAAGCGCTGCAGAAGCCTGATAACGAGCTGTTCATCTGAATCAGGTGTGCTGGAGCAGGGCAACATCTAAAACATGCAGGGCAGTGTTCCCTGAGGACCGGGGTTGGGAAATATTGCGTTATGCCACATAAAAGGTTGAGTGTGTAAGAATTGGTGACTTCTATTGGTGAGACTGCAGACTGTAACAAATGGAGGACTCATCCACTCAACCCTTCCTGTCCCAGGTGCACCAGTGAAATATGGTGGTCCTTGACTACTAGGGATAAGGGATGCAGTTATTTTTCATTTGACAGCCTCTGTAAAGCAAAGCTCTTGCTAAAAGTACATATAAAAACCAAAATCATTTCTTTTTGGAAATTATTAAACATGAATGCATACACATATATGGTCAGTATATGCAATGAATGCAAATTAAAACGAATATTAATCAGTGGACCGTAATCTGTGACATAACTACATTTCCCATAATTCACCATTGTTGTCCTTCCCATATAAATACACGTCACATCGACACCTGTCACAAACAGACTAATTATTTGCATGACATTTAAGCTTGAGCTTCTGTCTGAAATACACATTTCCTCCTCGGGAAAAATAATAATGGCTTGTCCCTTCCATCAAACAGGTAGGTGTATTGTTCACTGTTATTTTCTAACCATTATATATTGAGTTTGCTTGCACGCCCACTGCATACAATGTCGTGTAAACAACACACGTGTGATAACGTTTCTTATAAAGAGGTTTTAAACAAAACGGTGAACAAGTCAAATGTGTTCGCAGGTCTGTGTGTGTAGTTTTTATACTCTTGCTGACCATGTGGTGCGTTCACTTTCCTCCACGTTAGCCAACTTTAGCTTGAGTGAAAGGAAACTGAAAGCAGACACCAGTCGCGTTTAGCCGTTTACGCGAGGTGAGCTTAACATCTAAAGAACAAATTATTGTGTTTGTGACCATCAAAAATGCGTAAAATGACAACTATGTTTACCAAACTAGTTTAACAGAAGAGTCAAATCACCTTTACATGTTTTGCTGAGACTTCTCCTTCCGGTTTTCATGCCGCCAACACCACAGTAAGCGTGACACTACCACCCCCTAGTGGTTAAATAACAGACGTGCAACTGCATTGCCAATGAAATCAGTATTTCATTTTATTTTTTTAATATTGAATCTGTGGAAAGATGTTTACCTTTAATTGCTGCAGTGTAAAATGGTTTCTGTTCTCGAAGAGTTCTACCTTGATACTAATTGGTTTTAACAAAACCAGTAGTTTCACCTGCCACAACCTCCTATGATCCATGGTCTTGCTTTTTCATGTCAGTGTGTGTTTTTGTGTTTTACCAGTGGCAGCATTGAATCCAGCCATCCTCTCTTTAGACTGGCTTCTGGGCACGTGGAAGTCTGATGAGCATGGGGAAGGCTGCTTTCCAACCATCAACCCTTTCCGCTACACAGAGACTCTGCACTTCAGCCATGAGGGACAACCAGTCATCCACTTCATGTAGGACACTGTTTTTTTTATCCCGGGGAGGCAGTGCACAAGTGGCATTTTGGCTCAAGGCCTGGGCTGTTAAGAAGTTTCCCTGTAGAATAGAATACAAGTTTCCCTGTACAGGAGACAAAACCTGTTCACCTGTTGTACTTGCTGTGTCATCCCTCTTTCTGAGCTGAATCCTTGCCCTCATATACTAGTAAGAACAGCCTCTAAAAACACACACGCTAAACTATATCTAAAATTCCCCATAATCACTTGCTGAACATCTCAGATGAAATGGTTTTGAATGAACGAGAAAATGTAAATAAATCAATATCATGAAGAAATGTTCAACAGTTACAAAATCACAGCAAACGATAATGGATCTGAACTCGACTAAAACAAAAAATAAATGAATAGTGTTCCATTGTTTTGTGTCCAAACTGAGAAGGAAATAAGTGTGATCTTATGTTTCTAAACATAAATGTCAAACAATCAGTTAAGCGTTCACCTAGTTTACTATATTCATATAAAAAGTGAAAGTATTCACTTTCATCAAATGTCTTTCAGTTGAATCGACTCCTCTGTATTTTAATGGATGTACAGTTTGAACTTTATTATTAACTTGCTGGGCCTGATTACGGCAGTTCTACAAAGACACACAGTGCAAGGACAGGCATTCAGAGGTGCAGAGTGAGAATAAAAAAAAAAAGCATCATTGTCCTAATTATGTGACGGTGCAGCTCAATGTTGCTTTAGTAACAGGGAGAAAATTTAAAACCTGTCTCACTTATCACACTCAACAGTGGGGCTGGGTGTGACCAGACATGACTTGCAGTATGTTGAACCAGTAAGGGTTTATTGCTCCTATCTTGTGGCTGAATGGTCATTTTTGACTTGATTAAGACCCACATATTCCTTTCAGACACAGCCTTGTTGTCTGACTGGTTGTTTCTGCCTCACAATGTCTTGATTACATTAATAATAGTTGATTTCTGACAGATTATGGCCCACTCGGTCATTTGGCCGGTGGAAATCCTAATAAAGGTCCAATTCAAACTAAACGAGTAATACAAAAGCCTCTCTGTGTGTTGACAAACTTGTTCTGTGTTGACAGGTTCAATGCCTTCCATGCAGAGTCTAAAAAGCCTCTGCACAGGGAGTGTGGCTTCATTCGAATGCAGCCAGAAACCAACAAAGTGATGTTTATCGTTGCACAAAACACAGGTACTTCACTGGATGCAACCTTGACATTAGGTTCATTTCTAAAGGAAAGCATTTCTGTACTAAACATGCACAGTTCACACATGTTGACTGCAGAGTCTTGTATTATTCAGGCCTGGTGGAGATTGAGGAGGGGGAGCTGACAGAGAAGCAGCTGAACCTGAAGACGCACGCTCTGGCCAGAATTTCTTTTGCCAAGGAGCCACATGTTCAACAGGTGAAACTGTGATTCACTGTGTCATGCCATACGCTTAATTCAAATCTGCAAAATGTATGGCCAACGTAAGGTCCATGGAATGACAATAGAAATGTTCTCTGAAAATGAATCCAATTAAAGTAACATCTTTGGCACTTTGCTCCATCTTTCAGGTTTCCAGAGTGTTTCAACTTCGGCCAGATGGGAAGCTGGAGCAGACGGTTTCCATGACAACAGACAACCAGCCACTAATGACGCAGCACTTGCACATCACTTACTGTCGGTCGTCTTGAGCCAGCAAGAAGACGGGCTTCTTATACATAGAAATGCTGCTCTTTTGTGCAAAGCAAAGGTTGGATCAATAATCCCCTTTAAAACTTCTGTCCAGTTACACAAGTATGTCATTCATTAAAATGGCGTCTGGTTTGGGTGTTATGGTGTAGAATGGTTTCAACTGGCATCACCCACTACTAAATCTAAATTTATGGTATTTAGGTTCAGTGTGGATTATTTATCATATTTGTATTCACTGGTTGGTTACTGGTCTCACTTAAAAGGCACTATGCTCAGAGAAGCTGCTATTCTCTGAGCACCAATAAATGCTATGAAACCAAGTATGTGTGCGTGTGTTATGTTGATTTGTTTTGTCTACATGTTTTTGGGCTGTAAAGCTTATAATGCACTGATTTAAAAACTACAGTAAGAAGTGTCTGTACTGGAGTTGATTATCTATCTTTTGAGTGGTCCGAGTAGGACTTTTATAGATTTGGTGACATGAATAACCTAAATGTTCATCTACTTAAAATAATCCTGAGAGTTGCCCCAATTCTTCTCCCAGTTTAGTTTGCCTTTGGATTAGCTTTGTCGTTCTTTCATTCTTCATGTTTTTCCCCAATGTGGACTTCTACTGGATTATGCTTTTCTCTATTTCTCTGTCTTTATGGTGTCAAACTGCAATAGAGTTCACAAGGGCAGTTTTTTTTTTTTTTTATCTCAAGTCCACCATTTTCAACTCAAGGTTTTGACACTGATTCAAAGGGATATCCATACTTTAAATGTGTGAATATTTTAATTTATTGTAAATTAACACTTTGAAAGCAACAACCATCATGTACAAATCACACAATCCTTTTGAAGAGCTGTGGCATCGGCTCTTTTCATACTGCAGTGGTCATAGTCAGCATGAAAAAATAAAATTTGACTATTTACAGATTTAAAATGAAATCAGTACAAACCAGAATCTGTGCTGTCACTACACACCATTCCTCTGTCCTTAAGTTCTTTGGTCAGAAATGAGCACAACCCAACATTGTCTGATCAATCTAGTCTAAAATTGGTGCAAAAAAGGTTTAATCAACCATAGCATTTTGGGTCAGATTAAGGAAACACACTTCTCATCTGCAAATGCAAAGATTAAACCCTTTTAGTGTCAGTAGTTAATATCCCCTGATATTGCTCTTCTGAGTGAGACACCTATGCTTCAACAGGTGACACCTGACTTGGAGAATTTAGAGACCCAGCCCGCTGAGCATTCATTCTTTCATCATTCATCACAAACAGCTTCCATCACTCTTTCAGATGAACATTACGATGCAAATGATCATCACATGTCAGAACATCGGACTCAGCCCAATTCAATGCTGAATTTCGATCACATGCAGACGGTGCCAAATACAGGTCTGAACGCAGCTAATCCGCGCCCACATCTAATCATATAATGCAAATGATATATGATGCAAAAATCCCCTCTCTCATGAGTCACACAGGACTAGTTTAAGGCCAGGAGTGAAGTGTTTTGTGCCGTTTGTATGTAACCAGATCTCACAGGAACGATGTCGCTACCAGGTCTGAAGGGGGGCCACAGATGGAGAAGCCCTGGTTTACTGTACTATTGTACCGCCCCTCGGCCAACAGGTCAAAGGCCTGTTTTAAATCTTCACCCAAATCTTACAGTCGGACTGAGTCTCTCCGTCTGTCGGTGGTGATCTCACACGGTGAAAACATCTCAGGAACCCGCACAGCAGCAGTGATGCAGCGGTCTTTCCTCAGCCGGGGTGCGCTGCTCGCCCAGCAAACTGCAGCGGCCCTCGAGGGTCGGAGCGCACCAATTCTGCAGCGCATGGACCGCTCCATGTCCTCGGTCTCCATCCCACCGCCGGCGTGCATTCTGCGGCCACTCGAGGTTCCACTGCGGTACCTGTTCGGGCCAGGACCCTCAAATGTTCCTCCACGGGTTTAGCGTCTGGGTCCAAGCCGATAATTGGTCACTTGCACGCAGAAATGTATGAGGTAAATGTTTTAGTCTGAGAAATTGGATAATATTCAAATTATTAATGATAAAACTGGATTTGCTTTAGTCCAGTTGAATTTCAAGTCAATTTGCCTATATGCATGTATCTGAACAGACCATTTTGTGTCTTGTGGCTATGAAACTTAGAATACATAATTTTTACTCATACCGGAACGACGTCATTGCATAGAAATATCTAATAAAACTGATGTAAAATAGTTTGAATATGTGTTTCCACCACATACGTTTTATTTTATTTTGTTGTATTGTTTTGACGACACTGATCTTTAAGGTTGTAGTTACTCATGGCAACAATTCAATTACAATAAAACAACTACATTTTAACTATAAAGGCACTAAATAAATATGGAGTGTGTTTCAAGATCAATAGTTGTGCGTAATAGTGCATTGGATCCGATCTTTACCACCACTTCGAACACACACTATCGATGACCATTAAACTGTTTTTTTGTTGGTGTTTTTTTCCTGCCCATTGTCTCAGATCATGAATGACATGAATGACATGATGAAGGGGATCCACTACGCCTTTCAGACAGAAAGCAACATGACGATAGCCATGAGCGGCTCTGGTCATGCTGCTATGGAGTGTGCGGTGTTCAACACCGTGGAGCCTGGAGAGAACGTGCTCGTCGCCATTAACGGAATTTGGGGAGAACGCGTTGCCGAAATTGCAGACAGAATGGGTACAACGTTACGCGCGACTTTTACGGACGCATCATTCATGTCTCCGTGTGTGTTTGTTATTGTGTGTTTGTTATCATATTTCTGTATTTCATTTAGGTGCCAATGTACATAGAATGGTAAAAACACCAGGGGGATATTTTACTAACACGGAAATTGAACAGGTAAAGCATTTTCTATACTGTTATACAGACTACAAGCGGTCAAACAGTAGAAAATATTTACTATATTACATGAAGTGACGTTATTCTTACTTTATTTGCAGGCCATAGTAAAACACAAGCCAGTCCTGTTTTTCCTCACACATGGAGAATCCTCTGCTGGCCTCTGTCACCCAATAGATGGCACTGGAGACATCTGCCAAAAGTGAGGCTCATCCTGTATCTGTCACAAACACAACATAAATCCAACAGCTGGCTAATTATTACAAATAATTATTCTCACCACCCACTGCTGTGTACCTCCCGCAGACACAACTGCCTCTTTCTGGTCGACACAGTCGCCTCACTTGGAGCGGCACCAATTTTTATGGATAGTCAAAGTAAGAAAATGATGAAAGATGAAACTCACCTCCCTGTTGCACCTTGCACTCCCATGTGATATAATATGTCTCTCCAATATGTGCTTCCAGATATTATTGACATCCTGTACACTGGTTCTCAGAAAGCTCTGAATGCACCTCCTGGCACAGCTCCCATCTCTTTTAATGACAGAGCATGGTGAGTGTTGTGTGTACCTCTGCGTGTGTCTCCATACACAAGGCCTACATTTTGTCCCAAACCTGTGGAATTGTGAACAAACAATCAAAGCTGTGTTATCTTTTTGTGCCTTTCCTTCATAGTCACAAGATGTTTAACAGGAAAACAAAACCAGTATCCTACCTCTTTGACATGACACATTTAGCCAACTACTGGGGTTGTGATGGCAAACCTGCCAGAGTGTAAGTAAAACCAATGTGTTGACCTATTACACCAGTGTTTGCTGGTAAAGATAATATTAAATCAATTATATTCTGGCTTTTAGATACCATCACACGGGTCCTGTGTCAGGATTCTTTGCTCTGAGAGAGAGTCTGTCAATTCTTGCTGAGAGGGTAAAGGACAGACATTTTGTTTCCAGACATTGGTGGTGGTACTTTTCACCACCTTATACATAAACCACACAAATTATACACTCAGTGGCCCCTGTCAGCATCTCCACTCATCTTTCTGACACGCTGTCTCCCTCTAGGGGCTGGAAGAGTCCTGGAAGAAACACAAGGAGTTGGCAGCCTATCTGTACAGAGGATTGGAAGACCTTGGCTTAAAGCTTTTCATTCCTGACAAGGTGAGAGAGACATACTACAAAACTGTATGATAAATATCAGCTGCTGCCATACAAAACTACTGCTAAAATCTGACATTCAAGAAACTAATTGTAAAGATGAAATGCTCTTGCCATGTTTAGTCCCAATTGCAGTGTAGCATTTCCTGAGGTGTTGCTCTGCTGGGATCAGATTTTTGTTTTTTAATACATGAAACGTGCTGCAGGATTTGAGGCTTCCCTCCGTCACCACCATTGCCATCCCTGAAGGCTATGACTGGAGGGAGCTGTTGGCCTTTATGATGAAAAACCACAACATGGAGATGACTGGAGGCCTGGGCCCTTCCACTGGCATGGTGAGCTGTGGCTGCTGTTTTTATATACAGTACATATTTCTTACAGACATAAACACAATCGACAAACAACAAAGACTTTCATCCAGCTCACAATCAACTAATAAACTACCTTAAGGGGTCGCCACAGCAGATCATCTGCCTTCATCTCGTCCATTTGTAATGAATTAGCAGGAAAAAGTAGTTAAATTCAACACTATTTCAGAGTGTATTTGGCACTAATGTGTCAATTATTATTTACCTTACCTAAAAGTTACGGTTATCAGACGGGTGTTTTCATAGCTGTCAGAATTGTGCTGCTGAGTCACTGTGGTCTCTGATGCACTGCTCTTTACAATAGGTGATGAGGATTGGATTGATGGGATACAACTGTGAGAAGAGGAACGCTGACATGGCACTGCACGCTCTGGAAGACGCTCTCAAGAACTGCAAAAAGAGCAAAGCCTAAGAGAGCACATTCCTCCACCTGCAGGGCAACTGGAGCAGTGCATATGTTAGTGTAAAGCAGGTGTGCTTTTGATTACAGACATTTTATAAAACACATACCATGTGTTTTTCTTGTATAAGCAGTGGGGTAGTTGGTTGAATGACTAGATAATAAACTCCATAAAGGAGCATCCAGCTGGTGCTGATCTACAGTTTCCCTTGTATAAATAAACAGTGTTGTTTGAGTGGTGAGTGCACTGAATAATGTCAATAAAGTGTGCTTTATTTTATCAATCATTTGTGCTGCCTCATTGTGTGTCGGGGGAACGTAACAGGGACTTTTAAACACAGTTGCAGGAGTCTAAAAAGTTATGGCAGTGTTTCCCAACTCCGGTCCTCAGGGAACACTGCCCTGCATGTTTTAGATGTTGCCCTGCTCCAAAACACCTGATTCAAATGGTCAGCTTGTTACCAAGCGCTGCAGAAGCCTGATAACGAGCTGTTCATCTGAATCAGGTGTGCTGGAGCAGGGCAACATCTAAAACATGCAGGGCAGTGTTCCCTGAGGACCGGGGTTGGGAAATATTGCGTTATGGCACATAAAAGGTTGAGTGTGTAAGAACTGGTGACTTCTATTGGTGAGACTGCAGACTGTAACAAATGGAGGACTCATCCACTCAACCCTTCCTGTCCCAGGTGCACCAGTGAAATATGGTGGTCCTTGACTACTAGGGATAAGGGATGCAGTTATTTTTCATTTGACAGCCTCTGTAAAGCAAAGCTCTTGCTAAAAGTACATATAAAAACCAAAATCATTTCTTTTTGGAAATTATTAAACATGAATGCATACACATATATGGTCAGTATATGCAATGAATGCAAATTAAAACGAATATTAATCAGTGGACCGTAATCTGTGACATAACTACATTTCCCATAATTCACCATTGTTGTCCTTCCCATATAAATACACGTCACATCGACACCTGTCACAAACAGACTAATTATTTGCATGACATTTAAGCTTGAGCTTCTGTCTGAAATACACATTTCCTCCTCGGGAAAAATAATAATGGCTTGTCCCTTCCATCAAACAGGTAGGTGTATTGTTCACTGTTATTTTCTAACCATTATATATTGAGTTTGCTTGCACGCCCACTGCATACAATGTCGTGTAAACAACACACGTGTGATAACGTTTCTTATAAAGAGGTTTTAAACAAAACGGTGAACAAGTCAAATGTGTTCGCAGGTCTGTGTGTGTAGTTTTTATACTCTTGCTGACCATGTGGTGCGTTCACTTTCCTCCACGTTAGCCAACTTTAGCTTGAGTGAAAGGAAACTGAAAGCAGACACCAGTCGCGTTTAGCCGTTTACGCGAGGTGAGCTTAACATCTAAAGAACAAATTATTGTGTTTGTGACCATCAAAAATGCGTAAAATGACAACTATGTTTACCAAACTAGTTTAACAGAAGAGTCAAATCACCTTTACATGTTTTGCTGAGACTTCTCCTTCCGGTTTTCATGCCGCCAACACCACAGTAAGCGTGACACTACCACCCCCTAGTGGTTAAATAACAGACGTGCAACTGCATTGCCAATGAAATCAGTATTTTATTTTATTTTTTTAATATTGAATCTGTGGAAAGATGTTTACCTTTAATTGCTGCAGTGTAAAATGGTTTCTGTTCTCGAAGAGTTCTACCTTGATACTAATTGGTTTTAACAAAACCAGTAGTTTCACCTGCCACAACCTCCTATGATCCATGGTCTTGCTTTTTCATGTCAGTGTGTGTTTTTGTGTTTTACCAGTGGCAGCATTGAATCCAGCCATCCTCTCTTTAGACTGGCTTCTGGGCACGTGGAAGTCTGATGAGCATGGGGAAGGCTGCTTTCCAACCATCAACCCTTTCCGCTACACAGAGACTCTGCACTTCAGCCATGAGGGACAACCAGTCATCCACTTCATGTAGGACACTGTTTTTTTTATCCCGGGGAGGCAGTGCACAAGTGGCATTTTGGCTCAAGGCCTGGGCTGTTAAGAAGTTTCCCTGTAGAATAGAATACAAGTTTCCCTGTACAGGAGACAAAACCTGTTCATCTGTTGTACTTGCTGTGTCATCCCTCTTTCTGAGCTGAATCCTTGCCCTCATATACTAGTAAGAACAGCCTCTAAAAACACACACGCTAAACTATATCTAAAATTCCCCATAATCACTTGCTGAACATCTCAGATGAAATGGTTTTGAATGAACGAGAAAATGTAAATAAATCAATATCATGAAGAAATGTTCAACAGTTACAAAATCACAGCAAACGATAATGGATCTGAACTCGACTAAAACAAAAAATAAATGAATAGTGTTCCATTGTTTTGTGTCCAAACCGAGAAGGAAATAAGTGTGATCTTATGTTTCTCAAACAATCATTGTTAAGCTTTCACCTAGTTTACTATATTCATATAAAGAGTGAAAGTATTCACTTTCATCAAATGTCTTTCAGTTGAATCGACTCCTGTATTTTAATGGATGTACAGTTTGAACTTTATTAACTTGCTGGGCCTGATTATGGCAGTTCTACAAAGACATGGCATTCAGGGTGCAGAGTGAGAATAAAAGAAGTGTCATTATCCTAATTATGTGACAGTGCAGCTCAATGTTGCTTTAGTAACAGGGAGAAAATTTAAAACCTGTTTCACTTCTTATCACACCCAACAGTGGTGCTGGGTGTGACCAGACATGACTTGCAGTATGTTGAACCAGTAAGGGTTTATTGCTCCCATCTTGTGGCTGAATGGTCATTTTTGACTAGAGATTAAGACTCTCATATTCTTTTCAGACACAGCCTTGTCTGACTGGTTGTTTCTGCCTCAAAATGTCTTGATTACATTAATAATAGTTGATTTCTGACAGATTATGGCCCACTCTGTCATTTTGCTGTTGGAAATCCTACAAAGGTCCAATTCAAACTAAATGAGTAATACAAAAGCCTCTCTGTGTGTTGACAGGTTCAATGCCTTCCATGCAGAGTCTAAAAAGCCTCTGCACAGGGAGTGTGGCTTCATTCGAATGCAGCCAGAAACCAACAAAGTGATGTTTATCATTGCACAAAACTCAGGTACTTCACTGGATGCAACCTTGACATTAGGTTCATTTCTAAAGGAAAGCATTTCTGTACTAAACATGCACAGTTCACACATGTTGACTGCAGAGTCTTGTATTATTCAGGCCTGGTGGAGATTGAGGAGGGGGAGCTGACAGAGAAGCAGCTGAATCTGAAGACGCACGCTCTGGCCAGGATTTCTTTTGCCAAGGAGCCACATGTTCAACAGGTTAAACTGTGATTCACTGTGTCATGCCATACGCTTAATTCAAATCTGCAAAATGTATGTCCAGTGTAAGGTCCATGGAATGACAATAGAAATGTTCCACGAAAATGAATCCAATTAAAGTAACATCTTTGGCACTTTGCTCCATCTTTCAGGTTTCCAGAGTGTTTCAACTTCGGCCAGATGGGAGGCTGGAGCAGACGGTTTCCATGACAACAGACAACCAGCCACTAATGACGCAGCACTTGCACATCACTTACTGTCGGTCATCTTGACCCAGCAGACAGACTTCTTATACATAGAAGTGCTGCTCTTTTGTGCAAAGAAAAGGTTGGATCAATAATCCCATTTAAACTTTTGTCCAGTTACACGAGTATATCCTTCATTGGTTTGGGTGTAAATCTATGGTATTTAGGTTAAGTGTGGATTATTCATTATTTGTATTCACTGGTTGGTTACTGGTCTCACTTAAAAGGCACTATGCTCAGAAGCTGCTGTTCTCTGAGAACCAATAAATGCTATGAAACCAAATCTGTGTTATGTTTTGTTGTTTTGTCTACATGCTTGCGCTGTAAAGTTTATAATGCATTGATTTAAAAACTACAGTAAGAAGTCCTTGTGTCTGTACTTGAGTTGATGATCTATCTTTTGAGTAGGACCTTTATAGATTTGGTGAAATTAATAACTTGCATTAACTTTCATCTCTCTCTAAAATAATCCCTGGAGTTGCCCCAATTCTTCTCCCAGTTTAGTTTTTGGATTAGCTTTGTTCTTTCATTCATGTTTTTCCCCAATGTGGACTTCTACTGTATTCTGCTTTTCTCTATTTCTGTCTTTATGGTGTCAAACTGCAATAGAGTTCTAAAGGGTACAGTTTTTTTTATCTCAAGTCCACCATTTTCAACTCAAGGTTTTGACACTGATTCAAAGGGATATCAATACTTTAAATGTGTTAAGATTTAAATTTATTGTGGATTTTTGAAAAAAGAGAAAAGATACATTTATAAATCAACACTTTGAAAGCAACAACCATCATGTACAAATCACACAGTCCTCTTGAAGAGCTGTGGCATCAGCCCTTTCCATACTGCAGTGGTCATAGTCGGCATAAAAAAATAAAATCATAAATAGTCTATTTACAGATTTAAAAGGAAATCAGTACAAACCAGAATCTGTGCTGTCACTACACACCATTCCTCTGTCCTTAAGTTCTTTGGTCAGAAATGAGCACAACCCAACATTGTCTGATCAATCTAGTCTAAAATTGGTGCAAAAAAGGTTTAATCAACCATAGCATTTTGGGTCAGATTAAGGAAACACACTTCTCATCTGCAAATGCAAAGATTAAACCTTTTTAGTGTCAGTAGTTAATATCCCCTGATATTGCTCTACTGAGTGAGACACCTATGCTTCAACAGGTGACACCTGACTTGGAGAATTTAGAGACCCAGCCCGCTGAGCATTCATTCTTTCATCATTCATCACAAACAGCTTCCATCACTCTTTCAGATGAACATTACGATGCAAATGGTCAGAACATCTGACTCAGCCCAATTCAATGCTGAATTTCGATCACATGCAGACGGTGCCAAATACAGGTCTGAACGCAGCTAATCACATAAACCACAATCAGAAGTGGATTTGGGGCCACATTCAATCTAAAGAGTGTCCATACAGTAATTGAATTGTAGTCAGCTCTGCAATATTAGCACTGATCAACACATAACTTGTTTTTTCAAAAGGATAAAAATCTCATAATTACAGCAGCGTGAGTAGAGCACTGATTTACTTCCCTCATTTTTCCCCTCTACCTGTCACTCACACAGATACAAAGATTCAGAATCACACACTGACAACGGAAACCTTTGTGCAGTCAGAATTATGACATAACTCTGTATTTAAATATAAAACACAGGTGATGCAAAAACCCACTCTCTCATGAGTCACAAAGGACGCATCCAAGATGCAATTTAAGGCCAGGAGTGAAGTGTTTTGTGCCGTTTGTATGTGCACAGATCTCATAGGACCGATGTCGCTACCAGGTCTGAAGGGGGGCCACAGATACAGCACTGGAGAAGCCCTGGTTTACTGTACTATTGTATGTGGCATGAAAATATACAGTTGGAGTGAGAGAGTAATTTCATTGCCTTGTATGCTCTTAGACAGCATGGTGACAACTCTTTGGATGAAGGGTAATCACCTACAGGCTCATCTGACCCCCGGAGAAAACACAAACGTGATGCTAATAAAACACTTCCTGATGGCCCTTCAGCAACACAGCGAGATCTGCTGGCAGGCCTCGTCCCCGTCAAGCACAGTCACCATCACCACTCTGGCTCCCCATAGATAAGTCTTTTCCTGTGAAACAATCACAAGATGGCTCTCGTGCACTCGCTTGGTCTCAGCAGTTCATGGTTCCTTCATGACGTAGACATACACTGTAGAGAGGAAGAACTTCAGGGACTCGATGATGGAGGACAGCCAGTGCTGTTCAGGCGTGAGATCTTTCTTCACCACGCACTTTGTGATGTCCACCTGAAAAAGATGAGACACAGTTTACAAAACGTGACAGTTGATCCTCCATTTAAAACCATTTAACAGACTTTAAGAACTGACAATTTTGGGTCTGTTTGGTGTATTATATTAGCCATATTTTGTTTATACTGTCACATCTGTGTCTTTTTCTGTTTCTATATGCCATGTTTGTATGTTTTTAATGTCCTGTAATATAAGTGACAGGACAACTTTGAAGAAGAACTTCATCTCAAATAACAGATGATGATGGAAAAAGGAAAATATTTGATACCAATAACACTAAATCAATACAGATGATGAAGTTATTTGTTCTGATGTCATCTTCTATCATTTCCATCTTAATCTGTGAACCCAGAAGAAATTAAAAATCAACTCAACTGTACACTACATACTACAACTCCTCACTTGATTAAAAATAATATAGAATAGAATAGACTACAGCTGAAATGATTCATCGATTATTAATCGATTACTAAATTAGCCGACAACTATTTTGATAATCGAATATTCGGTTTGAAGCTTTTTTTATGATTAAAACAAGATTTCCGATTGATTAAGATTCTTAAATATGAATATTTTTTCATTTCTTTGCTCTGGATAACAAAGAAATCATTAAAAGTCAATCATTTTGGTTTGTGGACAAAACAAGACATTTGAGAACATCATAATTTCCAGGTTTGACGAACACCGATCAACATTTTTTAAGGTTTTCTGACATTCTGAACACCAAACGATTCATCGATTAAACGAGAAAATAATCGACAGATTAATCAATTATGAAAATAATCGTTAGTTGCAGCTCTAGAATAGACTTTTATTGTCATTGCAAAACACACTTTTTGGTTTCCCTCTTTAAGATGCTCAAGCAACAAAAATATAATAGTATAATAATAGTAAGTATAACAGAAACCAACAATAGCAAAAAAAATTCAAATATATAGTACAAGTAAGTCACTGAAAGTTGTGCAATGTCAGTGGAAATTGTCCATAGGTAAATATAAATAAATGTACAGTACACTGTTGTGCAATTTGGTAAAAAATCTAATCCAATATGAATAAATGATGCAAGAGAAAAACGGAAGCATGTTTGCCTCTGTAAAGGTTTTCAGTATGGTGCTCTATTTTAAATGTAAAGACGGAGATAATGCTATTTTTATTCAGTTTGTCTTAAGGGAAAAATAACCCACAGTGATCATGCAACATCCATCAGAGAGAAAACTCGACACTTCGCCCACATTGTTACTCATGCATCATGACGCCCAAAGCCATAATAAGGATCATCAGCATGTGCCGCAGAGATCTCTTACCCATCCTCCCCGTCTCTTCAGCCAGGGAACCAGGTACTTGCGCACAAACTGTCCCAGACTCTGCACTATGATGTGAACGTTGGTCGCACGTTCTTGTCTGACACAGTCCACTGCCAGCGCCCCAGCTACTGCATACATGGCCACCACCTTACCCCATGTTATACCTACAGGAGGAAAAAAAAGACAGACATTGCATTAGTTTATGACTATTTGGACAAGCAATGCTGCTCGTCATTCACAAAGAGCTCATTTATGTGCCTGTTTGGGCTGAACTTTGCAGAATTATGCATGTACAGAGGCCATTTAGTCTCTCCTAATCTTAAATCTGTAGTAAATGCATTTAACTGATAACATTATCCAGCATTTATATATTATATTGAACCAATTTCTTATTTCCAGCCTGTCTAAAAAGTCAAAACACATTGAGATGGACTTGCTTTTTATGACAACTGGCCACTATTAGGTATACCTGTTCAACTGATTCAACAAATATCTACTCAACCAATCACATATGGCATCAACACAATGCATTTAGACATAGTCAAAACAACATGCCCAAGTTCAAACTGAGCATCACAATGAGGAGGAGTGACTAACACACAGTGGCACAGTTGTTGGTGCCTGAGTATTTCAGAAAATGTTGATCTCCTGGGATTTTCAAACACAAACATACCAACAGTTTATAGAGAAAATTCAAAAAGTGAAAATGTCCAGTGAGCAAAGACCATCTCTGAAGATGTAACAAGGCAAAAGTCTCACTTAAGTTTATTAGGTGTCCCCCTGTTCCTAATAAAGTGGCATCCAAGTGTTGTACGCGTCATGCCTGCACGTTTTAAGAAATGAACAATATACACGTCCAAAAAATTTAATATGTACAAAAACAGTAAGGACCGAGTGTAAAACTGATCAAACAATCCCATCTAAAATATTAAATAATGTTACAGACTTGATGACCTGTATGCAGCAGTTGAAGGTTACGTGCCTTGCTTCAGGGCACTTCAAGTATGAACGAGCGGGTGGGGACAGATAGGGCTGGGTATTTAACGTCAGTGCTTTTGTGTTATCAAACAAACTTTGAACTTCCTTTGTATCATCTTATACCGAAAATGTGTCATCATTCAATATCAAATCAGGTTCTACCTCATCAGGACCAGGTTGTGGTCTCCATAAGGACTACTGGAGCTTCAAGTCTTCCAAGTGGCAGAGTTTAGTGACTAGAATCAATAAATTGTCATTTCTGCGACCTGGTGTGTGGATGTGGGGCAGCTGGTGGACCTTGTACTGGAATAAAGTGTAAATACAAGGTGCAAGTCAACAAACAGAGCATTTGTGTTAATGTGGTTGATAACAGGTCTTACTGCGTCATATGCCAGCTGTAAATTAAACAGGGCGAGGCCGTGTTCCTTTTAGACGTGAGTGAAATCTGACACACTTTCCGAAATGCAGAGTTCAAAAAGTGATTTTTGCTTTTTACCATTTGAAACAATGAGAACAAAACTGAAAATGAGTGACATCCGGGCCACCTGTACAGTTTCCAGGGTAGTGGGGATTGTTATAACAACCGTCACTGATGCAGAGCCGAGTCTAATGGCATTAACCTCCTTTAGGTTCGGCTTGCATCGTTCATGGCTGTGATTCAAAGATAAGCAGGGGTTATAAGCAGATAGAGCTCTGGGCCAGCTTAAATAAGATAACTGTCCATGAAAGCTGTCAGAACACGTCACAACTCACTACCAATTGAGAGGCACGCCAGGAATAGAGAGTGTGAAGGATAAAGCTGGAGGAGAGGAGGGTGGAAAGAGAGAGAACAGTAGTGGGAGGCAGGCAAGGGTGAATAGTGATACTGATGGAGAGACGGCAATACAGATGGCCAGTTACCCTTTGCCAAAAAGAAATATGAAGATGGATTAGATTCCTGTATGGCTTTTGCATTCATGTATTTGGGTGCATGATAACAAATACCATAAAAGCTGAAAGGGTAGTTATAAAATAAATCCGGGACAGCAGAAAAAACAAACTTGCATAATTTATTTCTATTTATATCCAGGCTCCGACTGGTCCCAGAAGGCAGGGGCAGCCTGGGTTCACCAGTTTGTTATTCTTTACAAGGAATCCCACGCTGTTTCCAAAGATAAAATGATACCGCCATGACGTCAAAACAATCACCAGTTTAGTAACAACACAGCACAGGCATGAAAATGACATTTCACTTGTCTGATTTGATCTCTTTCATGTAACCATGCAAAATGCAAAACTAGACCATTCTATCTATCCAAGGCTCATACAAAAGGGAAATCACTCTTTTTATTTATGTGCACAAAAAATCTGTGCAGATTAGATCTGTCACCGCCGCTTTGATTAGTGTACAAAACAGATTAGTCGTCAAGACAACCAGAGACAAGAGCCAACAGAAACATGTTCAAGACCCAGACTGACAAAAATGCTCCCAATCCTCTCCTAAGACCAAGATCAGAGTTGTTAAGGTCCATGACATTTAAGAGCCAAAAATGTGTTTTAATGTGCAAAACTTTAGAGGAGTTCATCGCGTGTTGTTTTTCTTACTTTCTTTCACCTGGTTAGTCACTGTGTCAGCTAAAGCACACAATAAAAGTTTTTTTTGTCCACAGCCCCTGGACAGGTGTTTGGGAAAAAATGCAAATTAACTGTGTGCCAAACACATTGACTCATTTGATTTTGTATGAAAACATTTTGTTACAGCTGGTGATCTGTCCAGTGTCTCTTCTGCCAAATGTCAGCAAGGATTGCCTATATCTCCTTATATAGCTATATAGTGGAAAGCGAGATTACGCCTAAAAAAGGGAAAGCCAAAAGACCTTTTTTCTTTTTTCTTTTTTTTTTTTTTTAAAGGGCAAGTTTGGGCAAAAGACTGACAGAAAAAGTCAAAACTGGTCTGCGGATCTTAGACAACCTTTCCTAAAAGTGTCACATCTGCATGATCAAACCGTGTTTATATATATATATATATATACATATACATACATACATACATACATATACATATATATAGACTGCAAAGACTGCTTCAACTGTGATAAAATGTACATTAAGAGTCTGAAGATCTAAAACAAATCAATGCCACTTTGAATGTCTTTGTAGATGTGGAACTAAGTTTTTTGTTTTTTGAGTCTCACCCACTCATTCTCAGTGGGGAAAACCTCTCAGCCAGCTGGCCCTGATACGTGCTATAACAGTGGCTGCTTGTGCAACACTGCGGAAGTGTAAATGGATGAACTGACAGGCAACATAAATGCATCATCATCTTCATCATCATCATCAACACCCACAGGTTCTGGTGAGCCCGCGTACCTGTTGCAAAGATCTCCGTCGCCACGCCGATAAAGGCATCCGAAACCATGTTCTCCATGGCAACAGAGATGCTGAGCTGCCGCGCCACGTTCCTGTACAAAGTGGGCTGTATACCCTCCAGCTCGTCGCCTAGGTAACAAAGGGAGAGAACGGGAGAAAAAACATTGGTGAGAACCATCAAGAGTCTGTTAGAGAGACAAGTTATACTAGACATTTACATCAATGCTTATGTCTAATATTGATAATAGATTGATTGCAATATTATGCAGTATTAAAATTTTATGGACATTTATGTCCATTTATTTGTGTCTCACTCTACTCTTTTTTAAAAACACAGCAGTTGTACAAATGTGAATAAAAACTCGGTGAGCAACATTCATGTCTCTGCTGATGTCCCTCAAGACTCTTGAGAATTTTAGCTGCTGTCTTACATGAATTCTGTCCTCCAGATATAATCACCTGGCTCAAGATGTTCTCACACACAGACACTTGCATAATCCTTTACTCATCATTTAATCCAAGTTTATCATAGCTTCAAATACAAAAGTACACATAACTACAGTTAGGCTACAGGTCATTTGATTTGTATTTAGCTCAGTCACCCGAGTCCTATTCCTTCAATTCTAGGGAAGTAGATTATAATCCAGGAACTGTGCTTTTTAGACCCAAGGCAAATGACTGAACTGCTGACAAAACAATCAGGTCACACTGGCTTTCAGCTGAAGACAAGAAGAATGCAGTGATTGCTTTTGAAAGCAATTAAACAATCAATCAGAGTTGGATGTATTTGAAACTCTCCTCCATTTGTCTACAACCTGTGTCCAGCCTTTGCTTAATTACAAACTTCAATGAACAAAACTATATTCAATGTAAGTTTATGTTGGACTTTAAGTAGCATAAACTAATCTAGCCATTTGAGCTAATCACTCCTGAAAATATGAGGAAACCCCAACACAGTTGAGGTCAAAGTGCATAGGGAGATGACTTCATGTTGCTAGGATAGTTTCTCCACTTTGACATCATAGTTCTCTATGACTTTTACAGATGTTCAGGTTTCTCTTACCGAGACAGAGGAGCACTGTAGACACTTCTGCGAGTGCTGCATTCGAGGGAGCGAGGCTGAGTTCAGATTTGGACCATCCCAGCCCGTTCTGGTTGAGTCTGGACAAAATGTAGTCTCTGCACAAGGCTTTGGACTGGGACACCAGCTCCTTCTCGGTCAGAGAGCGGTCAAACACATCCAGGACCTCCGCAGCAAACACAGAAGACCTCCGCAGAACGTCCATGTCCTCCTGCAGAGGGTCTGGGTCAGCGTATGCGACCTCTTTGGATCCACTCAGTCTCAGTGACGGTCTTTATCCCGGGAGAAACCAAGTTTCAAGGTGGAGACAAAATGGCAGCTGTGAGGAAAGAAAACCTTTGAGGCATCTGGAGTTACAAATGGTTAGATTTAAAAGACATGGAATACACGTTTTCCACCCCTAAAATGTTGTGGTTGTGTGCGGCCTCAGACAGGGATGTACTTTTTACAAAATTAATTAAAAACATACATTCTTTACTCAGGGAAACAAATATAAACTAAAATATGTGATGTCTAATGAAAATGTGATGTGCTGCTATTGTTATTCACATTTTGTATGATACATATTGTGTTTATACACAAACATTATGTCATAATCACAGTTATTTCAATCCATATTGAGATTATAATATTCACTGGTCACTAGGAAATTACATGTTGCAAGTGTTAGAGGTTTATCTCTGTGTTGTGCTACAGTACACTCTTGCTAGTGGACACATCTCGACGTGGGCCTGTGAAGTTTAGCAGAATTGATGCATTTCAACTAGCACTTTTAATAGATTTAAAACGAACGTGCGTGCAAATACATGCAGACAGCAGAGTCTGAATCAGAGCAGAAACGCATATGATAAAATATAATGGAGGCGTTATTTTTATGAGTCACATGGTGGGATAGTCAAGACATTGCTACACTTTCTATGATTACGCAACAGACTGTTTCTGCTACAAAGGCAACAAAACACCTATATGTTGATTTGAAATAAAAAAAACAAAAAACAAATATGTTTTATATGTTTCGGTAAATGATTAATTTATTGCCATTAAGTTTGTTGTGCGCAAGAGGGGGAGAAAAGGGAGAAAGCACGTTTACCTTCAAGATGAGAAAGCCCACATCCACGCCTCTGAGGTCACAGGTATGCGCGGCGTCCTCGGATAATTGATCTCCAATTAAAACTTAATCACAGTACATTTCAAAGCAAGCAGCTCCCCTTCTACCTCTGTGCTGGTTTCCACCTAAACATGGTCGTCTCTCGCACCAAAAACAGCTCTTCTGTTTCCGAGAAAACTGTCAGAGACTCACAGGAGAAGAGTCTGGGCGAAGTTCTGCCTCAGGTCTGACTTCCAGGAGGAATCTCGCTCCAGCTCCACTCGGAGTCGAACTACTGGCTTGGCTTGAAAGGCACCGACTGATCCGCGCGCGAGGACGCCTACCTGTTGTCTCACCTTCCCATTGGCGCGCAGAGGGTGCGTTGATTTTCAGAGCCAGGAAGAGGCCGGGGGGAGGAGTTAGAAGCCTGACTGCATCACAGCTACTGAAAAGGGCAAAGCACACAGCGGCGGACAGAGGGAGACAAATCAGCTGCATCCACACTTTCATTCATGTCCTGGCAGATCACCCTGCAAATCAGGGGCGCAGTAAGGAAAAAGCTGCCCCTAAGGCAGGGGTCAGCAAGTAAATATAGTCGAGGGCCAATTTTGTTTTGTAAGAAATAGAATATTCGGCCAAAACATGGTATTTTCGTCAGGAAAAAGGGTCTTAAAGAAAGAAACAAAGACCCTGTCAATTCTAGCAACATAATATATTTTCACAGTAAAAGCTCTGAACGTGATATGAAATTGACATTTTTTGTGAAGATAAAAGCAAATCATTTAAGATCAAATTTGTTAAATCATGTGCCGGGCCAGATACTGATGCTGGCGGGCCAGTTTTGGCCCATGGGCCACCACTTGTTGACCACTGCCTTAAAGCAAGGAGGGAAGCGGTAGTCTGTAACCTTTAAATACAAGCAAAATGTTGAACGGTTTACACAGTAACCACAATAATCACTAACCCAGGCAGTATAAGAAAGATATTTGTTTTATGTCAAGACAGACGGACGCAAAGGCATTGTTGTAAAGTGAGATGGCTGTAAACAGGTTTACAGGAGTGAGTATGAAAACACAAAATGTTTTATTACTACTACTATTACTACTATCACTGCTCCAAAACCCCAGTCATTCAGCAGGTTGATGGGGTAAATGCAGCTTGTCTTCTCACCTTCTCAGTCAGGTCTTAAAGTTTTGTCTGTTTCCAGACAAAGGATGCAGCAAACAAATAATGTTATATCATTTTTTTTTTTTTTATTAACACTGCCAACCCACACACTTCCTGAACTTGTTCTGCCTGCCGAGATTGGACTTTTTTTCACGGGTAAATAAGGATTTAATGTAAGTCCTGTGTGTCGCTGCAAAGGTTCTCAGGACTCTGAGGAAAGTCCTGTGGCTGTACTGAGGTAGTAGTTACAGCCACCTGTGAGTCATTAAAATGGAGTTTCCCAGGCCAGGTAGGTCAGGTGTGTCACCCTGCTGGTGATGTCATGCCAGAGTTTATGTAAGTGTTCCTGCTGAGGCCAAAAGTGTCACACTTTTAATCCCGTGCAGAGACAGATAAATATAGATGGCGTACACTGCACTTACAGCACTCACACACACACACTCGACGATGCTTTGTGTGAGGTGGTTTTATTACTGTTACTGGGAGTACATTTTAAATTTATTTAAACACTTTTTTTTATTTCATTGTGGTCAACCAGGTAAAGTTACGTGAGGCTTCAAAATTATGTCAGGCACCATCACACTGATTATTATTATGTGTAGGGTTATGAGAGTATCACATAATTTCACTCTTAATTTTACTGTCTGAACCTAATATGGCCTTCATCTGTTGTTTGCCTTATTAATCTAGACTGTGTCAACTAAACTGTTTGGCCACTGGGTGTCGCTGTTTCACTCTCAAGATTCAAAGGATAAATACTACAGGTGAAATTAAAATGTTTCTGTTAATCATCAATGCCATTGATACGTCTGTGTTGTTATTCATAATACATTAGTAAAATACCGTCTTTATTCTTTTCTCCGTAGTAACATTTAGTATAGTATTTAGTACCACTAGTAGTCAATATAATATAAATTTATACACACATATACATATATGTATATATATATACATATATATGTATATATATATATATATATATATATATGTATATATATATATATATATATATACATATATATATACAGTATTGTGCAAAAGTTATAGGCCACCATTAGATTTGTTGTTTTAGCAACGACGGTAGAGGATAATTATTTCAATTTCACTTTACTGGACCACATCCAGAAAATATGTATGCAGTTTTTCAAATGAGAAACCCTTAACTTCCAAATGTGAACACAAACGACAGGTTGTCTCAGCACAAGTATGTCAGCAATGTCGTAATATTGCACTCTGGCACATTATGGAACACAGTAGCCGTGGCATGTTTGACATTGTTGCTAAAGCACTCATGGAATCTGTTCCAAATGACAAAGATATCACTGAAAAGTGAAGTGTATGAACTTCATAAACAATGGGAGTCTCTCTTGACTGTAAAAATAAACTACCGTGCTGTTTGCTTTCATGTTTATAAAGTACCCTCATGGCCATGTGTGTCCTCTCACATCCACAAGCATCTGTGCCATCTAAATTGTCACAATTGGCTAATTGAAGACCAGCGGTGGGTCTCGAGGACTCTGACTATTACCTTGTTATGCTGTTGTGCAGAAACCTATAGTCTCCAGACAACACAATTGCTGTGCTGTTGTTTGTTATAAATGCTGCCACATCAGGACTAAACTAAATGAGAAATGGACCACAAGACCATAAGAACAGGGAGGATGTTGTCCTGAATATCAGCAGCATGTTTTTCAATGATAACAACTCTCACATTCATCTCCAGTTTATGCCTCAATCTCTACCAGCCATCAGTCTGTGCTTGGAGCCAAAAAAAAATGTAGACAGCAAAGCAACTATTTTGTTTTTGGAGGTACTTCATGTTTGCACACTTTAGTGACTGAAATGAGGTGACATATTAACTTTGTAGGAGCTGGTTTACACTCATCGGTGTAGCTTTGTTTCTCCATTCAAGAGTCAAAGATTTATTTGTTACGTGTAGTGTAAGTATGGCAACAGTGAAATAAAAATGTGACTATACTGTGTAAGGGTAAATAGTGTAAATATGAAATACAAGAAGAGCTAAGAAAAATTAAGCTTGAGGCTTATGGCTTGAGGGAAGAAGCTCTTCTTCAGGGGTTCAGTCTTGCCAGACGCCTATGTGGATGAAACAGCATGTTATTATTCTGAAAAGAATATACACAAATGCAGCAGCTTTAAAAGATGTGACTCTATGCAGCTTTTCCATTGCAGAAACACTTGTGCAAAGAGCGGCCTTCCCCCTCATTCCAATACAGATCAATAAGTGAAACTGAACTGTTTCATATGTTAAACAAGTTCAGTGTCTCTTTTGTTTGAATTGTTTTTACCTACGGCGAGTGAGAGTGCCACACCTTTGAGTAGCCATGAAGTAGCCACTGGTCATGTGTTCAGCTTCTCTGAAATGTACCCACCGTTCACACGTTAAATTCCTGTAAACTCAAGTCGGTCAAAACATGTACCCCCCCCCCTCCAAAATGACTTATTCTGAATTCAGTTTCAAGTAAATTGAATCAAACACACAGTGAGGTGTCGCATTTGTGGTGTCTGTCTTCAAATGTCCAAATGAAAAATCGCCATGTCACATTTGCACATGAACGTTTGTCTAATTTATTTAAATGCCACATAGAAATTGAGCCCAAGTGTTTAAAAATCATGAGGAAAAGCAGTTAAAAAGTAAAAAAGAAAAATAAGAACAATAATGTAAGAGTAAAATACACACAAGGCCATATTTAAAATAAATATGACACAAAACAGCATTTTCATGTAGAATCAGACTGAATGACATTCAAAATATGTTCCACATTCAAACAAATGTTTCAATGTCAATGGCATTTGTGGCAGAGTTGCATGTGCTCAGTCTGAACAATGAAACAATGTAAAGTGACATTGGTGTTTCGTCTTTCTTGCCCTCTCTCTCTCTCTCTCTCTCTCTCTCTCTCTCTCTCTCCCTCTCTGCATCATTCACACCATTCCTTTCATTCCAGCCAACGTCTCAGTCTAACGAACGTATTGAGGAGGAAACTTTGCGCACCATCCTGGCCTCACACCCTTTATTGCTAGGCTTGGGGAACAGGTAAAACCAGCAGGGTCTGGGCAGGAACCCAGCCTTTAAGCCACTGTGCAGGAAGGGATGGGCAACTCACAGTGTGACACAAGGTTAGTGAATGTAATTGATTTTACCTTTGGCCGAATTAATGTTTGAGGGACTTTTTTGTTTTTTTTATTTGTGCAACCCTTTTTATCTTTTACTGAGGTCAGAAAATTGTAACATGTATTTAACAAAGAACATTCTGAGTCTACTAGTGTTTTTACACAAATTCTATTTTTTTTAACCCTGTGTTTATTAATTGGCTTTTATTTCCAAACAATGGGCCTTTTCACCCCCCTGGTCTTGGTTTCTTTGACCATCCTCCAACTCTGATCCTATCCCTGTCACCACCATTGACGAGACAGTCCAATCACTGACAGGCAAACTGCAGATGGAAAGGTGGAGCTTAGCACTGAAACAGGGTGTGGTCCTGAAACCAGCAAGGTCTGTAGTAGTGGCCTTGGGTTTAAATTGACTTGAATTACTTCATTCTCGTAGTCATCATAGCTGGCCTCTCTCACTTCCACTCATCACCCTCTTACTTTCTGTCCATCTTCACACATCTTTCCTATCTATCTTTTCTATGAGAGTTCCCGCGCCGGTTGGATTTTCAGTGAAACCTTTGAGGACAGCAGCTGGACAACAGCCTCCCACGGCATAGCTGCTGTGTATGTATCTGGTCTCCACTTTATCACCCACACTGGTGCTGCTGATCTCTGGGATCTTCAGGGTTGGCTGTGCAGGAGGCAGGGCTGAGGAGTGGTGCTCAGCAGGTGAGTCACTTTCTTCCTAGAGTTTTAGGGGAGTCACCTCACTGGCCAAACTCAATGTTGCTGTTCCTGTTACTGTGTGTTGTGCTTTAATTGTAAGTATATGTATTTGTCTCGTATTGTGGTGTTAAGGAATACTCCCTCAGCTCAATTTTTAATCAAGCTTCGGGCAACAAATCATTCATTCTGTGTCTTTTAAAACATTTTCTGGAGTTGCACCGGCTGAAAAACCCTGATCAGCTCAGATCTTGAAAGCACATTTTGGCTAGGTTGGCCTCATGGGCCAGGTTCTTTGCCTCACCTGTTTTACTTGCTCTGTTAGTCAGCATGAGAACATTTCATTGTGTTTAGACTGACGGCAGAACAGATGTCTTCAAATTTTGTCAGTCAGTTGTTGGTTTTTGTTGCTGTAAATTGTGGGTACAAGATCTTTGTACAGGTTGTGTTCCTCATATTCCTTGTTTAAGTCACAGACCACCATTAGATTAGATAGTTTGAGCAGTGCTATAATGACCATACAGTATACTTCTTTCTCAATCACTTTGTCGGAACACACCCAGAAAATACGGGAAATGTTGGCTATGTAGGTTAAAACAAACAGAAAACCTGCTTCTACGGGTTAAAATGTCAAGTATGTAGTATGTGACCTCCCCTTACACTTAAACCGTCAGAATGACCCCAGCTCTCTTAAAACTGGAGCTGAACCCTGGTTAATGTTACCGGTAAAACCTGTGTCTGTCCCATTTAATTCATCTGCTGGGAAGAGGGTATATTGTGCCAGGTTTATTCAAGACACGTTTGGGGATTTCACACACACACACGCACACACACACGTTGTACAAGTTAAACTCATACTAGACCAATTTTCAGTCACATCATTCCAATCCAAATGCCAATGTGACAGACATAAAAAAACAAAGCTGGTGGTGCCAGTAGACTATTGCACAGTACTGTATGTTTATGGCACAGAGAGTTGTTTGATGAGGCTGAGCAGCTGTCTCGTATTTGTTCAGTCAGTGAGGAGGCAGCTGGACAGGTCACTCACCCCCTTACCTGCCCAGTTCACCTTGTTCTCTGCTCACTCTTACCGTCCTGGTTTCTGAATCTTTTTGTCTTTCCTTTTTTTTTTCTCTCTCTCTCTCTCAGGAGTTTGATAAGAGCAAAAAAAGCCATTTGTCACAATGCTGTCGGAAGCCCTGTCACACGTTTTAAAAATGCATAGTTATCTACAATCCAGAACTGGTGAGTGTCTTTTGTTTCTGTCTACAATTTTCTGAGTTTTCTGCTTTTGTTTAAATCTGAGCAGTTGCATGTGGAGTGGTCAAAATGTTTTCTAAAAAGATATATAAGCTGACTAAGGGGCAACAAATGGTGTAAATACAATGTAAAGGAAGTCGTCACACTGACAGCTGGAGTGATTGATTAATCCATTCATGCCTGATTATTGCTGCCTTGTGCTTTTGTATAGCATCTTTATTTATTGTTACTCTGTTGACAATGTTGATTTGGTTATACAGTTGTGTGTATGATACATCCATGGTATGATGTTAAATGACCCTGTCTTTGCTAGAACTCAATAAAACTCAACTAAATCTAAACTTCAAATGCAGCAGACACCCATGATTGATTGTCCACGTTTGTTTGTCCCTCAGATGTCCGAATCAGAGACTACCCTCTGATGCGGGGCCCTGAAGAGATGACCACCATCCTTTTGGCCTATGTCTTCTTCTCCGTGTATGTTGGGCCCCGTTTTATGGTGAACCGCAAACCATACAGCTTAAAGAAAGCCATGGTCGTCTACAACCTAAGCATGGTGTTGCTAAATGCCTACATAGTCTATGAAGTGAGTAAAAAAAATAAAATAATGACAGCTGGGGTTATTTACTGACTCAAATCATCAAATCATGTTCCCATTAAACTGATCATGCGTTTTTGATGCCACAGTTCTTGGCTGCTGGATGGGCCACGACCTATACATGGAGATGTGACCTCGCTGATACTGCCAGCAGCCCTATGACTTTTAGGGTAAGGCAGCAATAGTCTGTCTCTATTATATAATGTGTACAGTCTTTGTGTCCTTTTTGAATGTTCATGTTTGGATATTTGAGATGACGGCTGTTTTCGTCTCTTCCTCCCACCAGATGATACGAGCCTCTTGGCTTTTTTATATTTCAAAATTCATCGAACTCCTAGACACGGTAAGGACATTTCCGTCTATACCCTATGTACCCCATGTTACAAAACACATGTTGGATAAGTTATAGTTCATGTGCACATAACATTGGTCTTAGCTGTTTTTTTTATTTTTAATTTTAGGTCTTTTTTGTGCTGAGGAAGAAACAAAGCCAGATCACATTTCTCCATGTATTCCATCACTCGGTCATGCCCTGGTCGTGGTGGTGGGGCATCACTCTGACTCCTGGTGAGGATTACTCTGCTTTACACTGTGTAAAATGTGCTAGGACATGAATGTTGGGCTAATTTAGAAAGTGCTCTAACACCACATTCTTCCCCCAACAATACACCTGTAAAAATGTCTGGATCTGCACTAAATTGCACCTGTTCACAGATGGCATCCTATTTTGTATCTGATATTTCTTTGCTTATCTTCGCATTATCTCATAATTTGCAAAATACAAAAAAAATATGGCTATGATTCTGGCCATACATGATAACACCCTAAAGGAATGACTTTTGATAGCTAGGAGATGAATAACTGCATTGTTGATTACACAATAAAAACTAATAATTGCTTTCCTGTATATTTCTCCTTAAGCTGCCGGCATGGGCTGCTTCCATGCCATGGTGAATTCAGGAGTGCATGTTATCATGTACTTCTACTATGGACTCTCTGCTGCAGGACCTCGCTTCCAGAAATACCTGTGGTGGAAGAAGTACATGACTGCCATCCAGCTGGTACATTATTTATTTTAGAATGATTTCAAACATGTTCTTGTTTTGATCTTTACTGTCCAGAATAACTGATTCTTTTTTTGTATGTCCTTTCCTCTGTTTTTACAGACGCAGTTTATCATGATTTCCGTTCACATCAGTCAGTACTACTTCATGGAGAAGTGTGACTACCAAGTTCCCATGTGGATCCATTTGATCTTGATGTACGGCGTCTTCTTCTTTCTACTTTTCTCCCACTTCTGGGTGCAGGCCTACATCAAGGGCAATCGACTTCCTGTGCCAAAAAGCACCCCAAAACTGAACGGCTCTGCAGGTGAACCAATGACTGCAGTGGCCAATGGCAAGCACCTGGAGAATGGAAATGCTTCCCATCATAGCAATGGCAAAATCCTCATGGGCAAAGTAAAGGAGGTCTAATGTGGTGACTGGAAATGAGGAGGAACAAGGCCGCTCTATAAAGACCACCTTGAATTTGTCCTTTTGTGATTCATATCCAGTAGTGGATTGGAGTGACACACATTCCGATATACTACTTCTAAACTTTTGTAATTTTTATATAAATCTCATGCTTTTTGAAACTATATGCACACCTCTTGGGATATGAATGCCTTACTGGTGACATTGTGATTGTTAGTTGTGAGTAATCATTAACTCTGACACTCACTGAATGTTGAGCTGGTGCACATTTTGTCACTGATTAGTGTTCTTCAACTCAAGCTTGAGGCCACGCGAGCTTGACCTACACTGTTTGGCCGGCATGACCCTGTTTGTTTGGACGTTTTGCACCGTTTCCACTGAAGGCTAGCACATGATGTAAATAACTGCTCAAAAGTTTGTCAAAATTAGGTTTTCATTGTAAATGTGAATGTTGCTGTTCTCCCCACCCCCACCCCCACCCCTTGTATTTATTTATCGTTTGAAATAAAATACATTTTAGATAAAGGTTTGTCTCATTTGGAAAGCAGTTGTGGTGTGCACACATGTTTAATAAAAAAAAAAGCCACACCGAAAATGTTCAATTTTAAGAATTGTGGAAAAGAAATGTTACACTGTATATTACAGCATTGTGATTTTGCATTTTATTTTGCATAACTAGGTGGTGACTTACACTGCTCTGTGTGTTCATTATTCATGTTGTGCAACAGTATGGGATGGTGTATTCTCAACACAGTCTGAGTGAAACCAAGAGTGCTCTTTCTCATTAGAAAGAAATAAACAAGATACTGCAGATAGTTTCTGTCAATCACTGCACGAGTATGAATTCATTAATTAGCATACCAGTGTTTTGATTTTTGATTTGACGCTTCTCTCACCTTTTTAAATTGGGTTGTTTTACCCTGATTATGTTCAAAATATTAAAATGTTTAATTAGAAAACGATTTTTCCATTTTACCCAATTCTGGGTGTCTTCACTTCTAATGAAGACTAAACAGCTCCAAAATAAATTTTAAAAACGCTGTTGTTTGACTTAAATTTTTTTGAAGCAACATGGGAAATTATGTCAGATCATGCAAAGGCTAAATACAACATACTTAAGCTAAGAAATGTTGCTGTAAAATGTCAAACAAATATTCTTCTCCCATACAGTGAAGAAGAAATAAACAGCCCACAACATGACTTAGCTAGAATGTTGTTACAGATTTTTATTAGCATTTTTTTTTTACTTAAAACAAGGCTAATGTGTCTAATTAAATCATGAATGCACTGCTTGTTGGTCTGACCATGCTTTTTTTGGCTGTGGGTCGACCTCAAAGCTCTTCCACAGACGAAAGGTCTGGGTAAGGTCATACCCTGGCTCCACATATATATGTATATACAGTGTCATTTAATATTGTTCTTAACTTTCACCTGTGTCATTATCATCTATGAGTGTTTGTATTTTTAAACTCGTCAATTAAAAAACAAAGAAACAAAACAATATAGCTGTATATATATATATATATATATATATATATATATATATATATATATATATATAAATATATATATATATATATATATATATATATACATATATATATATATATATATATATATATATATATATATATATATATATATATATACATACGTGTGTATACCGCCATCTAGCGGGCAAACATGATAGTAGATCTTCAAAAAGAATAAAATCAACTCAATAAACCAGAAAACTGTTTTCCATACCCAAACCTTTTTTCTTCTTTTTCCTGACACACATTGTTGGTTCACATCAGTAAGCTTTTACGTGCTGTTTAATTACCAGTTCTGCAAAAATATTGTTATTTTTGTGTTGCTGTGATGTTGTTTATGTTGTCTATCAGTAACCCTGTTAAATGTGCAACTACCTGGCCATGAATGTATGCAGTTATGTACATCAGTGCAGCCACAAATACCATAGACATAACAGCAATAACTACAGTGTATCATGCTGGTGTGAACTGCACATTGTCCTTGATTGCAGGTTGCCCATTTGATAATTAATTCAATAAGTGGATGTAGTTCAAATATACAGCTGCTATTAATGAAGCTTTGAATTACAATGTTTGATAACCACTGCCTTTGACCCATTTCAGTCATGTCCTGAGATCAGTGTCAACGATTGTCAATTACTAAATGAATATTTTCTTGTTTCTTTGCTCCTTATCACAGAGAGATCATTAAAATTGAATAATTTGCAAGATATTTGAGAACATCATGTCCAAGTTTAAGAAACAAGTTCTTGATCAATGGAGAAAATTGACCAATGATGAAAATAATCGTTAGTTGCAGTCCTATTCAATTAATTTAGTATTCAATCTTCTATCCTGTCCTTTCAAACCATGTCCACACAGACTAAAAGTGAAACAGGCATGAAAGACTAAATGCAACGTAGTCCAGCTAAGAAATGTTCCTCTAAAATGTCAAATTGACAAGCACTGAATTTAATACAAAACACATTTCAATTTGTATAAGCAACAGACAAAATTAGTTATGCAATCAAACAATTTATTTGTAGCCCAGTTCAGGATTTAAAAAGGCATCCCATTACAAAGCAAGCTGAATGAAGGTTATAAATACAGTTGCAGAACACACAAGTTGAGCAAACACCCAATTTTGCTTTACAACATTTGTAGACCTGTATAAATAATACAGACAGGAGCAGTAAGATGTCGACGATGGCTAAAACACTGGGTGGAAATCTTTATTGCGAATTAGATAAAATATTTGTGCAATTTCATTTCAGAACAGACCCAAAAAACCTCAAGTTAAAAAAAATTATTTATCGGATTGAATGATGAAATGTACCACCAGTTGATTTAACCATCCTTTCTTTGGCCTTCTTAACAGGGTCAACTTCAAAGCTTTTCCACAGGCGAATGGTTTCATCTCCTGCAACAGTTGCAACGGTGGAGCAGTCTGGGCTCAGAGTTAAGTTGAGAACTCTGTCCTCGTGGCCTAAAAACAAACAGAAATTACATTCAAGTATAGTTCACTAAGTGTTATTTAATGTAAAATATGAGAAACCAGCACAGAATCTGTCTCCTCAAAACAATTACATACCATTGAGCTCTGCGACTCTGGTGAGTGTTGGATACTTCCAGATTACAACGTTGTTGTGGGCATAACCATGGGCAGAGACCAGCTCCTTATAATTGGGCGCAAACACCAGTGACGAGATCTAAAAAGGCACAGTTAACATGTAATCAATAGCCACGTTAGCTGTTCTGAGTTTAGTTCTCAAAACCAAAATAAAAGCAACATTATCAGATAGTGATCACAAAAACACAAGAATGTATCAGTGGGCAGTACCTGGGACTGAGTGTCAAGTGAAGTGATGCAGGAGCCACTGTTTACATTCCAGATTCGGATGTGACGATCACTGGTACCACCTCCAGATGCCAGGATGTTTGGCTGCCATGGACACCAGGCTAAAGCCTACAACAACACATCCAAATAGATTTTACACACCTACAACAGAATATTCACGACAAGTATCTTCGTGTCATCACAAAGGTTAGTGAGACAAGTATATACTGTAGTTGTCTACCTTCACAGCTCCTTGGTGTTCGCTCCAGCAGTGGACCGCCTGGCTCCCGTTGCTGGCGCTTCCATCCTGCACACGGGGCCACACACACACCAAGTTGTCATTGCCCCCACTGGCCAAGTACCGCCCATCTGGAGACCACTTCAGCCCACACACTTCCTGCGAGTGACCATTGATTGTGGTGATATGATGGTTTGCAACCCTCACATCATGATGGTGAATGTTCCCTGATCTGGAGCCACTGAGGGGGTAGGAAACATGACTTTTAGTCCATCAAAACCATTTGAATTATTGGTCTTAAAATGAGACAAGGAAACAACTGTACCTGGAAAGAATATGGTCATTCCAGCTCAGGCTCCCAACTCTAGCTGTGTGGCCACCCATGCTACGTAAACGCTTCTGGTTATCAACATCCCACAACTGAGGAAAGCACAAAAAACAAAAACAACCAGTCATTAAAAGATCCTGCAAAGCAAATTCAGCATTTGATTTCTTCTCTTTTATGCATTAGAAAAAAGTGGCTGAGAACAAAATGTGTAGAGTAAAGAATTCTGGAGTCAACACTGATAAAAATAGTAATACAAAAATAGTTCCTCTCCAGTAGTCTTTTCAATTTTTTTCCCAGTGTGTCTTCACTTGTAAGTCACTGCACCTGCTCCTACACTACACAAGTGTCTTACCTGGGTGAAAATAAAAAACAAAAACACAAATGACCTAAAGATGAGGAAACGACATAAAACAGAAAGTACAGACTCCTGCTGGAAGAGGGAGAGAGATGGTGGAGGAGGTGCTTTTTGTTAATATTCTGTGCAACACTGACATTCAGACTTTGAGTGGGTAGAATATACATGCTTTAAAACCCCTTATTTAAACACCTAGACATTTTTTTTAATCCCTCAAATATGGTATGGTGGTCATTAACATTTTCCAGTGGGCCAACAAAGTCAGAAGTGATATTTTAGCAATTTACTGGGACTTTAAGTTCCAGGCCTCCTCATGAACTCCAGATCCATGTGTACATCACCACACACACTGACCTGAATTGTGGAATCACTGGTGCCGACAGCCAGGTAGCTTCCCTCTTTGGTCCAGGACAATGAGCAGATGTAGTCCTCTTCCCGGTCCATTTTCATAAGAAGAGTGATGTCTCCTTGAGTGGCATCCCACAGATAAACATTGTTGTGAAGAGCCACAGCAAGAACATTCCGACTGCTCCAATCAAGCAGATTCAAATCTGAAGAAGAAAATGTACAAATGAGAACTTTGATTTACACGGATCACTTTTACAAAAAAATGTTTTATCTAGTGCCGTAGTCTCACGTATTGGACATTAACCATGCGTCTGATTGTTGTTTATATGTATAAAACATCACTTTGACATACTCCACACACCAAATTGATAAATTACTTACAGAAATCATTTCGAAGGTCAGGAGCATCCAAGATTCTCTCAGGAGTTGAACTTATGTATCTTGTCTTCTTGACTGAGGCAGGAGTCGCAACCTGACTGTAGAGGACTTTCAAGTTGTTTCGATAGCCTATGAAAACAGAACAAAACACACTGAAATCCCTGCCATATTTATTCATACTTTGCAGCATGTTGGTATAGTATCCTTAAGGGATGGGAATCTGTACCCGTCATTATCGTTTACTGGATAGGATGTCGAACAGATAACTATAAAGTTTGATACAATCCAAAAATCCTTTAAATCACAGCCGAGTCATATTTGGGCTCTGCTCTTTTTGGGAGAACAATATTTGTTACACAGTTGAAAAATTGTCTTTGAAATGACTCAGCACAAATGAAATACCGGCTTCATAGTTGATCTAAAATTACGGTATCAGTACAAGTACAAGTTTGTGATATCATAGAAGAAACAAAAAAGTGATATTGTCCTATCCCCAACATCCTTACCTTCTGGTGCATTCAGTGGTTTCCCTCCAAGGTGCAGGATCTTTGCGTCTTCAATGTTGAACCCATTTAACGAGACAGACCAGGCTTTCTGGTTTTCCTGTTAGTGTTATACAATCATCAATAAACTCCCAAACTTGCAAAATGAATCATAGACAGCATCTAACAAAGATCACTTGTTCTGGACGACATACTGAAAAACTACAACACGTAAAGCTTACCGATGTTGTATTGTTTGGGTCCACAGGCTCATTCTCCTTTGTGAGCAGGAAACTTGCCACATCCATTTGGTTACTGTTTCTGGTGGGAATGAAGCGGTCAGCACCAACCTTGGAAGGTGTTTTTTTTCCTTTGCCTATGAAACAAAAACATATTTCTAAGACTGTACAGAGAGATTGACGACCTATGGCTGCAGTCTGATAGAATGGGAAACTGCTCTGCATAAGGTAGGAAGGATCTGTAACAAGTGGTGAAGGCAGCTGACCAACTCAGGGTTTCCCCCAGTGCATTATAAGCCTGGTGAGCCTGAAATTGCCTTGCTTGATCTTGCCAAATTGACTTGGCTGTGACTACTTCAGTTAAATTATTTAAATGTATATTTTGTAAAGTTTTAAAAGGCTATACTTGGTATGTGTTATGTTACCCTCTTTTTTTAGAATGACAAGAGGGCCTTAATTAAGATTTAACTTAACTGAAAACAATTGTATTTTTTTTGTGTTTGTTAAAACAGTATTTCAAGAGTGGGCCTTTTTGAATAGTTAGTGTTTAAGTATTGTTAATACATGTCTTAACATAAGTCGTAATTTCAAGTTTCCTGTCAACTTAACATTTTTTTTTTTTAAATAAAAACACAGCGGGTTACCTGCACCAGGTTTAGCAGGTTTCCTGGGGGAAACCATGCAACTGATATGGGACCAACAAAATGCCCCTTTTAGACCAATGTCTAAAGGGGGCATTTACATTGGGAAAAAGCCTGTTCTCTCCTAAATCCCACTATACAGAGTAATTCAGCTTTACAAATGGTCATTGTAAATCTCCATCCAACAACAAAATTAACAAAGGAGTCATAAATGAAAAAAAATCTAATCAACTGTTGTACATACTGTTTAACAACTCCAAGCATCAAGACCAAATAATTAATATTAAGATTGATATGTTTACTCAAGAACAAAAGAGACTGTTATAAACAAATGACCACAAAAGCACCATGTACAGTGTGCATGCTTGTAATTCTTCAATTTAATGCACAATAGTTTCCCTGTTGACAACTCCTTTCTTAATCTGTTGTTCAGACTCTGGGTGGTGATGGAGATTTAGAATAAATGTGTCTCATACGGTCTTTTGATGAGCTGCAATAATCACCGATCTGTTACATTTTACATGACAATTATATTAAAGTTTGCAGGGGTAACATTGCTCTTGTGTGAAGTACATTACCTGGAGTTTTGCTCGGTGTTTTGGAGGAACTCAGCGACACATTGGAAGATTTTCCCGGAGTCAAACAGCTAAGCCCAGAGTTGTTGGAGGAGCTGGTCTTCCTCTGCCACCTCGCCACAGGAGCGTTTGTGATGGGCATGTCCAGCTTCAAGATACTGTGGATATCGTTCTCTAACCCAAACTGCGCCATTTTGTCCAACTGTTTACACGAAAGAAAATAAAACCGTAAACTTTATTCTGCAGTGTTTACTTGCAACAAAAGCTAGTTACGCCTGCGCACTGTTAGCTTAACACTAGCGTTAGCACTACTTTAGCAGCTGGTTAGAACCAGTAAATGTTTCTTTCGAGGACAAAAACGCTACAGTTAAAACAAAATTTGCTATAATCACACAACCCATTAGTTAAAGCGACTGTTTTTAATACTAATTAAAGTCACCTGAACGCAAATCTACATCGCAGTTTGTAGCTTTAAATCGTCAACGGCTAAGTCTACGTCGAGTCGAAAAATAAAATTAAACTACGCGGACATTCATCCATTTAATTTGTCATATTTAAATCAAAAGTGACTCTGCTGTTGTCTCAAAACGAACACGTACGGTTACATTTTCCAGAAAATACGGAGAACTCCGAATTTACACTTACCTCACTATGCAACAGTTTGAATCTGGTGAGAAACAACGTCACACAGTTTAAATGCTTGTATCTCGTACTGTGATTGGTTGATTCAAGGAACTGCTGCATTGCTATGGTAACGCTGTGTGTGCGTCGACGTGATTGGTGGATTGAAAACAACTTTTCTTCTGCCATAAAAATAAATATCGCCATCTAAAGGGAAAACATGGTAGTAGGTATTCATGTCAACAAACCAGAAAACTACAGTATTTTCTTATTTTCTATACCCAACCCTTTTTTTTTTTTTCCTATTTCTGACACACATTGTTGGTCCACTTCATGGTTAGCACAGTTAAAATTATGAACATTTATCAATATTATGATTTTTGGTGAGTGAGTCACTGAGTGTGTGCGTTGCTGTAAATTGTTATATAACCTGTTGTCAGTCATTAAAATCTGTTGAATGTGCAACTGCCTGTCCATGAACACAGAGGACAGAGTACAGCCAGAAATAGTATAGACATAAAATAACTAAATTGCAGCTATAGTGCAGTGTAAATGGAATTGTCCTTTATTGCAGGTTGTCCATTTATATATCACAGATACATTGCATATAGTGGGGAATCATGTTCACAAACCTGGCTTGTCCTCAGCAAAACTTTCACCTTTTTTTGTATTTTCATTGCAAGTTTCAGGATTCACGGCCAATGATCAGAGATCCTGAATAATGTAATACAAAGGTATATCTGAGATTTCAGCAGAGCATCCTAAAATGTTGGTTTCTTTTATTTGTTTTCAATTATTCCGTTGATATTATTGAACACTTTTGCAATATTATATAGATAATGATGATGGATTCATTCATTTGCGAGCCAAATGTAGGGTAATTAGTAATTAACTATTAAATTGTGATTGTAGGGGTCCACACAGGTGAATGGTGGCTAGCACTGTGGCCTGAAAGCAAGAGGATCAAATCCCGTTCTCAGAGTGTGTGTGGGTTTCCTCCCATAGTCCAAGCACATGCAGAGGTTAATTAAAGAGGTGTAGATGTATGGATTGTGATTTAATTGTTGATCAATGTGGTGCAAAACATAATAAAAGCCCAATAAATAAGAATGGCCACTGCTTTTCTGAGCTGCTTTTTAATCCAAGTAGCAAAAATAAACTGGGAAATGAAGCAAAAAAATAACAAAAAAAAAAGTTTAATCCCACAAGGTAATTAGCGACATGCTGGTGCTCCACAGACCAGCTCAACAGCTAAACATTTACAGTGCATTCTGTTATTGACCAACCTTTATCCACATACATTTGGTGCTTATGCTAATGCTACCTTCCAAGAGAAGATAGTCAAATGAAAGAGCTGGGTTTGCTTGTGTTCAAAATGAAAATGTTACTTTCATCTATAGACATCCCCCTCCTTTTATTATGGAAACCTGAGAGGAAATTATGAAAATCTCAAAAACTGAACCAAGAGGTATTTCAACAGGTAACAAACCTCTTCAATGAGGTGAAAATATATACGTTTAGACACTGGAGTAACAAAAACATTACAATGAAAGTGCGCGTGACAGTCCAGTGTGTGAAATATAAGTGGAATTATTTTAATTTGGCAGACATAGAAAAGTACAATGATCTGATTATATGAACGGTTTTCATTAACACATGATCAGGGACCTGATCAGCTCCACAGACCACCATGTTTTTACAATAGCCCACAATGGACAAACTCATTTTGAGTTTGGATGTTTACAACTAAATTTTACTCACCGTTAACTTAAATGACCCATATCTCTAATGAATAGCAACATATAATACAGTTAATGTTCTATAACTGGGTATGAGAGAAGATTAACATCCCAATGTATGATCATGAACAGTGTGAATTGTGGATTTACTTGTTTTCTCAAATCTGTTGTTGTCACAGCATATTGAGGTAACTGAAAACAGGTACATTTTGGGATCTTTAATTTTATTCTCAAGAACAATAGGACACAACATAGTTGACAGCTGCAACAGTATACAGGCTCTCAATTAACATTAGGACATTATTTACAAACCAATCAACAACACAGAAAAATCAGCCTCTTGGAGAACTGGACGTAATCCCAGAGTTTCATTATTTCAGTAGCCTTCATCAACATACTGCAAGACAACTGGTTAAATTCTCAACTTATATGGATTAGATTCTGTATGTGCTTAAGCAGAGTTTTCACTGTATATTTCCACACATTTTTTGCACTTGAACGTCTCGGACAAGTGAAGACATCTGCAATAAAATAAGTGTGCAAAATTTATTTACAGCAGGCAGTGGACATACATTTATCTCCCTCTCTTTCTCTGTGGGTCTATATACAGTATGTACAGAACAAATTACATAAACAGCAAAAGGATCAGTGAAACATGCATATTAAAGTGCATGTAATGATGTGGTCTGAAAATCAGATTGGTTCATTACAGTGGTAGACTGTTGCTGGTGTGGCAAGGGTTTTGGTTACATTCATTTTAGTGACATTGTCCGAATACGATCAATTCAGTACATGGATGTAGCTCAAATATAAGGCTGCTTTTAATCTGGAGCTTTGAATCACAAGGTTTGATAACCATTGCCTTTCTGCTCTGGACCCATTTCAGCCATGTCCTTGGGGTAATGTATAAGTGAGCCAACAACACCTACAAAGAAATCAAAGAAAAGAGATCAGATCAGTTTCAATGTTCTATATGTATACTGCATATTAAATGGTTTATTATCATTTGCCAATCAAGATGGACAAAACCACATAACCGACACACAAAACCAGTCCACGCAGACTATAAATAAAACACAGGCAGTGCTGTTTTCTTACCTCCAGGGTGCCTCAAACCTAGGCAGAGGGTGAGAAAGACAAAACTCATGACCATGCTTCATATTTCCCCATATAACTGTGAGGCTTTATACCAAATACATCATGTGACATGTTTTATAACAGCGAACTATACTGCATTTTATGGGGACATCTGAGGAATTGCAGGGAAAGGCAAACCTTTATCAAAATAAACCTGCATCCTGGAGAGTGCTTTTGAAAATGAAACTGTACAACTCCTACTTTCAGTTTTCAAATGAACAATCCCTTTTTACTTACCCCGGTGTTTGGACAGAAGGAGGCTGATTAAGATCAGGCCACTAAAAGCCAGTACTGCCAAGAGTGGAATCAGAATCTGAGGCACAGGAAACCCTGAAACTAAGAGAACATTACAAATATGTAAACTAACTGCTTGTAAGAAAAACTGGTAACTGTCAAACATGTAGGACTGTGTGTGGTGATGGACTGAAATCATTGGAGCAGGCCATTTTAATATTTAAAGCATGCATTTTGTCATGTGACTAACAGTCAAGTGTTATCTGCTGCTGCCACAATCCTCAGCCAGCAGTGGCATTCAAGCATTTTCCTTTCAGAGCCCGAGTTACCAGAAAGCTACAGGTCTAGACCTGTGAAATACATAACCCATCACATAGTGGTTCTTTAATCACTGAAGCTCAAGTGAGAATAAAGAGCAGTGAATTTCTTAAGAAATACTGCAGAAATCATTATGAAAAAAATCAGGCTTATGTAGAGTGATAAAATATATGAATGGGTAAAATTAGGCACGGCTCAAGTAATGATCCAGATTTTGTGACTAAACACGGGTATTCTAGGGGTGAACCCTTAGTTCAGTTTGTGAACAGTTGCAGTTGTTGATGAGTTCAGATAATATGTTTAAAGTATTGAACATATTTAAGTTGTATGTTGGCAAGAGCACTTAAAACGTGTTGGGCATAACTACTCTATATGCTCTTAAAACAATTTGAACGTTGCTATTACACACCATGATATTTGATCTAACATACAAATATACCATTATAAGAGACATCGGGTGTACTGATCTGCACATTTGTACAACTGCAGCACTATACAGAATCTACAGTTGGTAAATCATTACGTTTCAAAAACATTATTTGCACAAGTTGCTCTTACAACACGATTACAGAAATTGCGTTTACTCTCAATGCCATCATGTACACAAACCTGATTGATCCTCCATCAGCTTCAGTTCTCTCATTAAGTTGATGCATCCCTCTTGAAGACGGAGCCGCTCTGCCCTGATGCGCTGCTCTTCCTGGTCCCACAACACTTTGAGGTCCACGGCTTCAGGTACATGAGCCGTCCATGTGTCGGTGTGGTCCAGAGTGAGACAGACCTTTCCGTCACAAAAGACGCGGTCTTTCCACTGCAGCTGCGTCCCCTCCAGTATGCATTCACGGGAACGAAGAACAGTGTGGTTCCCTATGGAGCAAGATATGAACAAGAAGCATTCAGCTCTGACAACATCTGATCTCGATCATTCCATATTCATTTTTAGCACATTATGATTTTCTTACTCAGCACTGAAGTCTGGCTGGCGCTGCTAAGAGTTGGAAGGTGTGCATCAGCTGAAATGGATTGGATTATGCTATTAAATTCCTGGCTTGTGGCAGTAAGAGAGACTCCATTAAGAAGAACCTGTTCCTCAAAACGCTGAGAACCCAGCACTCCCCATCGCTGGGCCTGAACTATGACAGCTTCTAATGGGAGAAAAACAAAACACAGACTGTGAGGAACAAAATAGAATGGAGACTCAAAATACAGCACTAGACTTCGAGTCTGTGTTCGAATGTTTTTGAGATATGAATCTGAATTTTTTGTCAAATGAAACTTCAGTAAAAGAGGCTGTGGGTCTGGCACGGTGTTAACTTGCTGATTCGAAAACAGCTCTATCTTAACACGGCACTTGAGGAAAGGTAAATATACGACTGAAAGTACAAGCAGTCCCTCTACCCAATGTTCCTGTCTTTACATAACATTATTGAAAAGGTTGTTCATGCTTTACATGGTGCAACTTGAATGCAGTTTTTATTTATCCTTTATTTAGCCAGGAAGGTCCCATTGAGATACTCTCAAGATAGCAGCATAGATAGTAAAAATAGTTACCGAAACAAGACAATGTCAGATATAGAAGCTAAAAGGAGGTTATTAAACAGATAGCTTTTCTATCTCAATTAGTTGTCTGTAGGCATGAGCAGATCTGATACTCAAAATCAGTATCAGTGTAATACCACAACAACATCACTCGATCGAAACAGAAAGAAGACCAAGAACCACATATGATCTTTAAACCTTAAAGCACAAAGCAACATGCTGTAAAGAGAGACATGTGCCACCATCTTCATGGGACCAGAAGATGAGTGAAGGCCAAGTACATCTGCCACATACGTGATAAATTCATCAACAGTTGAATAGTTTACAAGTAATTAAAAAAAGGCTGTATCAGTATTTGTAGATGCTCATGATTATGATAAGGGCATGAGAAAGTGACACGAGCCAGTTGTAGTTGCTTAAATGTCACAAACACTCCATTGATTGTCACAGAGGAGCAAAGAAACTCAAAAATCTTCACATTTAAGGTGTTTTCATAACAAAACTTAAACTGATGAATCAATTATAATATAGCTTACAATTCATTTAGTAGTCAATAACTAATGAATTAACTGTTGTTGCATGCGATCATGGCATTTGTCAAATAAATGCAGCTAAATAAATATTTAAAAACAGTCCCAGCTTTGCCACACCCATGAGATCTCATGCAAAAACAGTAAATCATTCCCTTTTTTTTTCCTCGCACAACAAATGTAAGATAGTGTCAACAAAGACTGGGGTTGGTTCCACTCTCTTGTTAGTGTTCCTGTATAAACGGTTACACATAAAAGAAATACTGAATTTAATAAGGTATAAAAAAAAGTAAACATTTGAATATGACAGAAGCTATACAGTGAAGGAACAGTATGAACAAGGCAGTGCAGTTTAAAGCACTTTTCATAACAACAGATACAAAACTTTCGAAAGAATTCAGTGTAATGCCTATAAAATAAGTAAGTATTAAAATAGTAAAGCGAGGGCAAAATACGTAACTGAAATATAAACATATGTTGAAACAAGAAGTCACCATCTAAATAACATACATTATCTCAACAACGTTGTTTTTACTCTAGGACTAAGCTGAAAGCGATGTAGTCATGCAGAGACGAGTTTCTCACCCAGTGTTACTTGAAAAGCCATCGATAACTGCCACAAAATCAGCACAAAAGTGAAAAGAAAATGCATTTCCAGGGTCTTTTGTCGTCTCTACTCCAGCCAATGTTCCGCCGTCAAAGGAAGGTAAAAGACCAACGCCTCCGTCTCAGTTTGCAGAAATAGCCGGGATTATTTTAAGCCATTTAAACGTGACTAGTGTACGAGTAAATGACATGAGAAGAGAAGAGAAGAGAAGAAGGCGAAAGCTTGGACAACAGTAAAGAACGTGACAATGACGGAACACACTCTCTCTCTCTCTTCGCGTCGACGAAGTTAAATGTACATCCTTCTCATCTCTGATTGGCTGACGTCGCAGATATAATAATCCTCTTTTCCTGTGGAGGAAGGTGGATCCAGCAGCTCCTCCTGAGGCCTGCGGTCACTGCTTCAGGTGGTTTTAACGGAAACAAGAAGGGTTTATTTACCCACGACAAGAAACATACTGGTCAGGTGTGTGTGTGTGTGTGGTTCAGGTTCAGTTACTGCAGCATATTTGTAATGTACTGCATTTTATTACACAACTGATATTTATTTTACGTTTCCTTTTCATGTTATAATTACACAAAATGTATGTAAAGTTTTTATTTTTATATCTTTACCCTGACACGGGAGTTTAAGTTGTAATGTGAAATGGTGGTTTTCTGTCCTCCACGTTCACTTTTGGGGTGACCACCTGGTTTTTAAGGGTGTGTCTGGAGAGGTACGTGATGTGTGCTTGTGTTATTTATTCAAGTTGGTGTGTTCCTTAAAAATAAAAGGTAGGCCTATCACACACACACACACACACCTCACCCCCATGGTTAGCTTTGAAATCAGAGGTTTCCCTGCTTCAACGATGTTTAATAAAAATGTAAAATGTCATGCAATAAGTTTGTATAACTTATTAAAATTATTAGATCTGTAGAAACTCCCCTTGTATAATGTTTTTGTATGTGACTTACTTTATATATTATGTTTCATTTTTTTATTTTGAAATTCTTTTTATATTCTTTTCTTTTTTGTCTTTTTATATTTATTTATTTATTTATTTTCCTATTTTTCAATTCATGTTGTTAGAAAGTGTGTGGGTTCATAATCTTTGTATCATGATATACTGGTGAGGAAGCTGTTGTATGTATGCTTGTTGTCAAATCGTGTCAGAAATAAATGGAGACTGTCTCCAAAAGATATTCATCGCATGGCGAATTCTTCACAACACAGACCGCAACACTACACACGGTCACATGTGGATGCCATAGATAGCAGAATATTGGTTGCAAAAGGGAAGTTGCAAACCAGTGAGGCCATGACATAACCCCAACTTCCTTCCTGACCTGTGGTGTTTGTAATGTTTAAAGCTGTAATACGTAACTTAAATGTAAACAAATCTGTCACACAGTGCTGATTACAGGGGCTTTAAGTCACCTTTTCCTGCATTCAAACCCTTTTTTGATGTCAATGCATGAAGTGACTAAGATGTGACCTAAAAATAAGTCCTTCAGCAATGTCACCCATCGTCCACAATTGCCCGTCAACTGAATTATAGGAAATTGAAAGCAGAGGTATTATTGAAAGCAGAGGTAATTAAGTTGTCCAGCTTCCTGTTAGTGTGTGGCACTTCCGGAAAACTGTGAAAGGAGTGAGTCTGCTTTTCTGCAAACACTTGGAACTATTGATAACTAATTGAAATGGCAGGTTGCATGAAACTAGGATAAGGGATTTAGATGGGCTATGTTAATTATCCTGGCTGAGCGCATAAATTACCATGCAGATTTATTCTTTGTGGTTAGCCTGGTCCCAACCAGGATATGTTAATTCTGCTGCTCAATCAGAATCAGAAATAAACATGTTTTACATGTTATTCATGAACTTTTTGGCGTTTTATTAAACCAGACATTTTACTAACCTGCAAATATTACAGTGATTACATGTGGTTCAATGTCATTTTAATTCTGATTAGTCTTGAATGATTGCATGGAGGCCTATGTTCGTATTTGATTGAAACATTTTGTGCAGGTGTTGAGATTATGCATGTTCCACAGTTTGAGAACAATGGGATCTAGGTTTTCTCTAACCTCAGTTGTCTATGCTTTGTGTCCAAGAGGTATATGAGGTCATCAGGCAGAAAGGAGGCCATGCAATGTCAGACTACTCCGATCTTAGATCCAGATATTATGAATACTCTGCAATCTTCTAAGTTCTATTTCAGTAATTTTCTTTGTGGTATGTCCACTTCCAGACCTCTGTGTTTGTCATGCTGGGCAATATAAATAAAATAGTTTTGACTTGAAAACATTGCCAATGTCTATACAAAACGCCACATTTTACAAATAGGCTATCGGCTCAAGCTGTATTCATAATCTATCCACACATTTCCTTTAGGGTTTGGTGTTAGGAAATTGTTAATAAGTAAATCTAACTGCTGCCAACTGTCAATGATTCTGTGACCTGAATTTTCCAAAGATATTTAATCAGATGGTCAGTTAAACACTATCCTACGTGTTGACAATTATTGTACATCCCAGTGAACAAAAGCTTACAGTTCTGAACTTTCTCTTATTTTGATACTGACTGACACCGTCTATTGTTTTCGTCAGCCTGATAATAAAGAACAATTTGTTCATCTTTGTATCTCAAACGTGGGTCATAAATTATCTTGCATGTTCCTGTTTTGTTTTTGTTTGTTTTTTATCGTATGTGATGCTTAATGTAAAAGGTCTTTGTTATCAGGAATAAATGACACAGATACATACTGATACAGATGATTAGATATTCTAAACTTCTACAGCTAGTATCTTTGGTTAACTTCTGCACATGTGTGTTATAGTCACCATTATCACATTTAATGTAATCTCCAGGCCTTTAGACTGACTTCCTTCTGCAGGCATAATCTTAAAATGGAAGGTATGTGTGACATACGTGATTGTGTAAACAGTCTGTCTGAGAGTGCAGGAGAGTTTACAGGCGAAGTGAGTTTTAGGAGTCAGGCCCTCTATAAATAAACTGTCTTTGTAGCAATATGTTGTAAACTTACACAATGGTAGTTTCTTTTTTTAATCCTTGGTATGCATGTGATCCTGCTAACTCTAGGTAACTTTAGGTTACTTAAATGTATTTACAGTTTTATCTTAGTCTTTACATTGGTTCTTTTGAAAAAACAAACAAACAAAAAAAACCTCAGCTGTGACATGCAGTGGGAATTCAACTGGGACCCTTCTTTTTCCTGTGTAGCATATGTGGTCATTGCCAATAAAGACCAGAGAAAATATTGCCATCTTATGCAAATCCATTGCATTTGCCAATGCATTTTTGGATTGACAATAAAAGTATTAGTATTAAACTTTTGATTCATTTTAAATTCATTAAGAAAAAAAAGCTGACTGAAAAAACCCCAAGGGTATTTTATCTGGAAATGTGATTCATATGTATGGTGAAGGTAAACAAAAAACATGATCTAATAAACACATCTTAATTAAAATAGACAGACTTAGTTTGTAATTTCTTGTTTTTATTTATCCCATCTATTATTAGATCAGTATCGCTAACACTGAATTATAAGTAAGGTACAATAACTGAAACAGACATGGAGCATAGGTGCAGTTCAGATCACCCTCTGTCTCCAAAAGTTTCCTACGGATATTGGTCTGTGTGCGTGCATGATCACAATCTTGTGTGTGTTGACCAAGCTTTAGTTGTCTCTTGGGTTGTTCAAGACATTATAGCTAAAATTTTACTTCTTTTCTTAAACTTTTTTTTTTAACTTTTCTCCCACAGGAAATGTTTTGAAAAGGCAGATCAAAGGCGATGTCATTGAGGAAATGCAGAGTACATAATTCACTGCTAAATGTATTGGGGCAATGCATACATTTTAATATAATAATAATAATAATAATGATGATAATTACAACTACTACTACTACTATCACTTGGTTTTGTGGGGCACAGTGCCCCCGTGTGTTTAGCCGCTGAATGAGCCTTCACCGGATTGGCAGAGCGGTTGTCAGGAGTGTTTACAAGAAACATGGCTGCACTGTCTGTTGGAGAGCTTCAAGAAATGGAAGGTCAGTAAATATGTAATCATGCAGCCGCGTCCGCTTTGCATCATCCGGTTCAAACCGTACCTATTTTTAAAAAAACATGTCTGGTTTCAAAGTAGCACATTCTCGTTGTCTTTGCTACCAGCCAGACCTCCATCCTTGACTAGCCAGCGAGCTAACAAGCTAACAACAAGACTCGTTAATCAATATTATTCAGTCAACTCGTCCGGTCTTGGACGAGTCATCTACGGCTACGTTCTCTCTGTCTGGGTCGTGGT